>NW_027423569.1:40000-45000 GCF_048934315.1 Petromyzon marinus
ACTACTACCACAACTACCACAACTACTACTACAACTACCACCACTACTACTACCATCACAACTACCACAACTACTACTACAACTACCACCACTACTACTACTACCACCACAACTACTACCACAACTACTACTACAACTACCACCACAACTACCACCACAACTACCACTACTACTACCACCACAACTACCACTACTACCACTACTAATACCACTACTACTACTACCACTACTACAACTACCACTACTACACCTACCACCACTACTACTACCACTACTACCACTAATACCACTACTACCACTACTACCACCACTACTACACCTACCACCACTACTACTACCACTACTACCACTAATACTACTACTACTACCACTACTATACCTACCACCAATACTACTACCACTACTACCACCACAACCACCACAACCACCACCACAACCACTACCACCACAACCACCACCACAACCACCACCACAACCACCACCGCCACCACAACCACCACCAGCAGACACAACCACAACCACCACCACAACCACCACCACCACAACCACCACCAGCAGACAACCACAACCACCACCACAACCACCACCAGCAGACACAACCACCACCACAACCACCACCACAACCACTGCCACCACAACCCCCACCAGCAGACACAACCACAACCACCACCACAACCACCACCACAACCACCACCACAACCACCACCACAACCACCACCACAACCACCACCAGCAGACACAACCACAACCACCACCACAACCACAACCACCACCACAACCACCACAACCACCACCAGCAGACACAACCACCACCAGCAGACACAACCACAACCACCACAACCACCACCACCACAACCACCACCGCCACCACCACCACAACCACCACCACAACCACCACCACAACCACCACCACAACCACTGCCACCACAACCACCACCACAACCACCACCACAACCACCACCACAACCACCACCACCACCACCACAACCACCACCAGCAGACACAACCACAACCACCACCACAACCACCACAACCACCACCACAACCACCACCACAACCACCACCGCCACCACCACCACCACTACCACCACAACCACCACCACCACAACCACCACCAGCAGACACAACCACTTTACAGCATATGGGCTGTGTTACGTTCCAGTTAGCGGTTAAGGGTTACAGATTAATGGTTAAGTGTTAATGGTTAGTGATGGTGGTGATGATGTTAGTGATGATGATGATGTTAGTGATGATGATGATGATGTTAGTGATGATGATGATGATAGTGTTGATGATGATAATGTTAGTGATGATAGTGTTGATGATGATGATGATAATGGTGGTGATGGTGGTGATGGTGATGTCAATATTAATGGTGGTGGTTGATGGTGATGATGTTAACATTAGTGATGGTGGTGATGATGATGGTGATGTTACTATTAATGGTGGTGGTGATGGTGGTGGTGGTGATGATGGTGATGATGATGGTGATGATGTTAATATTAATGGTGGTGGTGATGGTGGTGGTGATGATGGTGATGATGATGGTGATGTTAATATTAATGGTGGTGGTGATGGTGGTGGTGATGATGGTGATGATGATGGTGATGATGTTAATATTAATGGTGATGGTGGTGGTGGTGATGGTGGTGATGTAAACTGTTCATCCCTATCACTATTTTAGGGTTCCTGTGGTACCAATCGAAACGTAGCTGTGGATAGAACCTGGCCCTCTGTCTCTCTCCCCGTGTCTCTCTCTCCCCGTGTCTCTCTCTCCCCGTGTCTCTCTCTCTCCCCGTGTCTCTCTCTCCCCGTGTCTCTCTCTCTCCCCGTGTCTCTCTCTCCCCGTGTCTCTCTCTCCCCGTGTCTCTCTCTCCCCGTGTCTCTCTCCCCGTGTCTCTCTCTCCCCGTGTCTCTCTCTCCCCGTGTCTCTCTCCCCCGTGTCTCTCTCCACTGTCTTGAGAATTGACCAGATTTGAAATAAATAAAGATTTTTTCGGCTAGAAATTATACTACAGGGCGTTTTAAAACTCACCACCCACTCACCCACCCACCCACCCACTCACTCGCCCACCCACCCACCCACTCACTCGCCCACCCACCCACCCACTCACTCGCCCACCCACCCACCCACTCACTCGCCCACCCACCCACCCACTCACTCGCCCACCCACCCACTCACTCGCCCATCCACCCACTCACTCGCCCACCCACCCACTCACTCGCCCACCCACCCACCCACTCACTCGCCCACCCACTCACTCGCCCATCCACCCACCCACTCACTCGCCCATCCACCCACCCACTCACTCGCCCATCCACCCACTCACTCGCCCACCCACCCACTCACTCGCCCACCCACCCACTCATCCACCCGCCTGCCCACCCACCCACTCATCCACCCGCCCACCCACCCACTCACCCATCCACTCATCCACCCGCCCACCCACCCACTCACCCATCCACTCACCCACCCACTCTTCCACCCACTCACCCACCCACTCACCCACTCACTCACCCACTCACTCACCCACCCACCCACTCATCCACTCACCCGCTCACCCACCCGCTCACCCACCCGCTCACCCACTCACCCACCCGCCCACTCACTCACCCACTCACCCACCCACCCACTCACTCACCCACTCACCCACTCACTCACCCACTCACCCACTCACCCACTCACCCACCCACTCACCCACCCACTCACTCACTCACTCACCCACTCACTCACCCACCTACCCACCCACTCACCCACCCACTCACCCACCCACTCACCCACTCACTCACTCACCCACTCACTCACTCACCCACTCACTCACCCACTCACTCACTACTGATGTTGTGGTGGTGCAGTGGTTAGCTCACTGTGTGTGAGTGTGTGGGAGTGGTGGTGCAATGGTTAGCGCACTGTGTGTAAGTGTGGGGAGTGGTGGTGCAATGGTTAGCGCACTGTGTGAGTGTGGGGAGTGGTGGTGCACTAGTTAGCGCACTGTGAGTGGGGAGTGGTGGTGCAGTGGTTAGGGCACTGTGTGTGTGAGTGGGGAGTGGTGGTGCAGTGGTTAGCGCACTGTGTGTGTGAGTGGGGAGTGGTGGTGCAGTGGTTAGCGCACTGTGTGAGTGGGGAGTGGTGGTGCAGTGGTTAGCGCACTGTGTGTGTGTGAGTGGGGAGTGGTGGTGCAGTGGTTAGCGCACTGTGGGTGTGTGGGGAGTGGTGGTGCAGTGGTTAGCGCACTGTGTGTGTGTGGAGTGGTGGTGCCTACTAGATACATCGCTGTTTGTGTGTGTGTGTGTGTCTGTGTGTGTGTCTGTGTGTGTGTCTGTGTGTGTGTCTGCGTGTATGTGTGTGTCTGTGTGTGTGTCTGCGTGTATGTGTGTGTCTGTGCGTGTATGTGTGTGTGAGTACGTGTCTGTGTGTGTATGTGTGTGTGTACGTGTGTCTGTATATGTACGTGTGTGTGTCTGAGTGTGTACGTTTGTGTGTGTGTCTGTGTGTGTGTGTCTGTGTGTGTGTGTGTCTGTGCGTGTCTGTGTGTGTGTCTGTGTGTGTGTGTGTGTCTGTGTGTGTGTGTTGTAATTGGGAGGCTGATCGATGCCCGGGTGCGGTCAAGGGATGGCTCCCTATTGCTCAACCACGTTATGTATGCCGATGATTTGGTAATAGCTGCTCATTCAGAGGAGGAGTTGGAGACGCTGCTGCTGAGACTGGAGCGTGCCACTAAGAGGTGGGGCCTTACCATCAGCCCCACCACAACTAAGCACCTGCCTGGGTATTTTGTACCATCGGACACTCCACCCCCACAACTCCCAATCGGTGATGGGGCAGTTGTGGAGAGAGTGGAGAGTTTCCCATACCTGGGCAGTGTGCTTATGACTGGCTCCAGTTTAACAGCAGAGGTCTCACTCCGAATCAGTCGAGCGGCAATATCTTTTCATTGGTTGCGTAACGCTGTGTGGAAGCTACCTGGTCTTTCGCTCCGCACTAAGCTTCAGGTCTTCTCGGCCACGGTCATTCCCTCCCTTCTCTACGCTTGCGAAACGTGGACCCCCCTAATGGAACATCTTCGCCGGTTAGAAACATTTAGGCTGGCCTGCCTACGATCCACCCGGGGTTTAACCAGGCTGGATTGTGTGAGGAGCTCACAAATCCTTGAAAGATCTGGGCAAGGTCCCATCGGTGAGCTCCTCCGGCGGGCAAGGCTGCGATGGCTGGGTCATGTAGCCCGCATGCCCAGCCACCGCATGCCGAAACAGCTTTTGTTCGGCCGGATTGAGGGGGCTAAGCGGGCGCGGCACGGGCTAGAGAAGAGATGGAGTGATGTGGTACAGGAGGACGTGGAGCTGAGTGGACTTGCCGATGACTGGTACCAGCGGTGTCAAGATCGGCCTCTGTGGAGGAGGCTCGTGAAGGATGCTACTGGGCAGTTGGAGGCAGTCGCCCTCCAACAACAACGGAGGGCGGAGGAGCGACGCTCACAACAACGAGCGGAGCGCCGGGTGGCTAAAGCACAGCGGGTTGCCACAGTAGGGGGCACAGGTGGTGCATCAGCCAGTCATCTCAGTCAGTCGACCCGTGGCACCTGGGTCTGCCCCGTGACCTCCTGCCAGCGGGCGTTCGACACTTCACGTGGCCTCAAGGTGCACATAGCCTGGCACAAGCGTCGTGGTGACGTCACCGCCACTTAGTGGCGAATGGCGGTTGTTGTTGTCTGTGTGTGTGTCTGTGTGTGTGTGACTGTGTGTCTGTGTGTGTGTGTGTATCTGTGTGTGTCTGTGTGTGTGTGTCTGTGTGTGTGTGTGTCTGTGTGTGTGTATCTGTGTGTGTGTGTCTGTGTGTGTGTATGTGTGTGTGACTGTGAGTGTGTGTGTGTCTGTCTGTGTGTGTCTGTGTGTCTATCTGTGTGTGTGTCTATCTGTGTATGTCTGTCTATCTGTGTGGGGAGCAGTGGTGTAGCGGTTAGCGCTACGCTGCGCTATGAACCTGGCGACCCGGGTTCGAT
>NW_027423569.1:50000-52432 GCF_048934315.1 Petromyzon marinus
GTGTGTGTGTGTCTGTGTGTGTGTGTGTCTGTGTGTGTGTGTGTCTGTGTGTGTGTGTGTCTGTGTGTGTGTGTGTCTGTGTGTGTGTGTGTCTGTGTGTGTGTGTGTCTGTGTGTGTGTGTGTCTGTGTGTGTGTGTGTCTGTGTGTGTGTGTGTCTGTGTGTGTGTGTGTCTGTGTGTGTGTGTGTCTGTGTGTGTGTGTGTCTGTGTGTGTGTGTGTCTGTGTGTGTGTGTGTCTGTGTGTGTGTGTGTCTGTGTGTGTGTGTGTCTGTGTGTGTGTGTGTCTGTGTGTGTGTGTGTCTGTGTGTGTGTGTGTCTGTGTGTGTGTGTGTCTGTGTGTGTGTGTGTCTGTGTGTGTGTGTGTCTGTGTGTGTGTGTGTCTGTGTGTGTGTGTGTCTGTGTGTGTGTGTGTCTGTGTGTGTGTGTGTCTGTGTGTGTGTGTGTCTGTGTGTGTGTGTGTCTGTGTGTGTGTGTGTCTGTGTGTGTGTGTGTCTGTGTGTGTGTGTCTGTGTGTGTGTGTGTCTGTGTGTGTGTGTGTCTGTGTGTGTGTGTGTCTGTGTGTGTGTGTGTGTCTGTGTGTGTGTGTGTGTCTGTGTGTGTGTGTGTGTCTGTGTGTGTGTGTGTGTCTGTGTGTGTGTGTGTGTCTGTGTGTGTGTGTGTGTCTGTGTGTGTGTGTGTGTCTGTGTGTGTGTGTGTGTGTGTGTGTGTGTGTGTGTGTGTGTCTGTGTGTGTGTGTGTCTGTGTGTGTGTGTGTCTGTGTGTGTGTGTGTGTCTGTGTGTGTGTGTGTCTGTGTGTGTGTGTGTCTGTGTGTGTGTGTGTGTCTGTGTGTGTGTGTGTCTGTGTGTGTGTGTGTCTGTGTGTGTGTGTCTGTGTGTGTGTGTCTGTGTGTGTGTGTGTCTGTGTGTGTGTGTGTCTGTGTGTGTGTGTGTCTGTGTGTGTGTGTGTCTGTGTGTGTGTGTGTCTGTGTGTGTGTGTGTCTGTGTGTGTGTGTGTCTGTGTGTGTGTGTGTCTGTGTGTGTGTGTGTCTGTGTGTGTGTGTGTCTGTGTGTGTGTGTGTCTGTGTGTGTGTGTGTCTGTGTGTGTGTGTGTCTGTGTGTGTGTGTGTCTGTGTGTGTGTGTGTCTGTGTGTGTGTGTGTCTGTGTGTGTGTGTGTCTGTGTGTGTGTGTGTCTGTGTGTGTGTGTGTCTGTGTGTGTGTGTGTCTGTGTGTGTGTGTGTCTGTGTGTGTGTGTGTCTGTGTGTGTGTGTGTCTGTGTGTGTGTGTGTCTGTGTGTGTGTGTGTCTGTGTGTGTGTGTGTCTGTGTGTGTGTGTGTCTGTGTGTGTGTGTGTCTGTGTGTGTGTGTGTCTGTGTGTGTGTGTGTCTGTGTGTGTGTGTGTCTGTGTGTGTGTGTGTCTGTGTGTGTGTGTGTCTGTGTGTGTGTGTGTCTGTGTGTGTGTGTGTCTGTGTGTGTGTGTGTCTGTGTGTGTGTGTGTCTGTGTGTGTGTGTGTCTGTGTGTGTGTGTGTCTGTGTGTGTGTGTGTCTGTGTGTGTGTGTGTCTGTGTGTGTGTGTGTCTGTGTGTGTGTGTGTCTGTGTGTGTGTGTGTCTGTGTGTGTGTGTGTCTGTGTGTGTGTGTGTCTGTGTGTGTGTGTGTCTGTGTGTGTGTGTGTCTGTGTGTGTGTGTGTCTGTGTGTGTGTGTGTCTGTGTGTGTGTGTGTCTGTGTGTGTGTGTGTCTGTGTGTGTGTGTGTCTGTGTGTGTGTGTGTCTGTGTGTGTGTGTGTCTGTGTGTGTGTGTGTCTGTGTGTGTGTGTGTCTGTGTGTGTGTGTGTCTGTGTGTGTGTGTGTCTGTGTGTGTGTGTGTCTGTGTGTGTGTGTGTCTGTGTGTGTGTGTGTCTGTGTGTGTGTGTGTCTGTGTGTGTGTGTGTCTGTGTGTGTGTGTGTCTGTGTGTGTGTGTGTCTGTGTGTGTGTGTGTCTGTGTGTGTGTGTGTCTGTGTGTGTGTGTGTCTGTGTGTGTGTGTGTCTGTGTGTGTGTGTGTCTGTGTGTGTGTGTGTCTGTGTGTGTGTGTGTCTGTGTGTGTGTGTGTCTGTGTGTGTGTGTGTCTGTGTGTGTGTGTGTGTCTGTGTGTGTGTGTGTGTCTGTGTGTGTGTGTGTGTCTGTGTGTGTGTGTGTGTCTGTGTGTGTGTGTGTGTCTGTGTGTGTGTGTGTCTGTGTGTGTGTGTGTGTCTGTGTGTGTGTGTGTCTGTGTGTGTGTGTGTCTGTGTGTGTGTGTGTCTGTGTGTGTGTGTGTCTGTGTGTGTGTGTGTCTGTGTGTGTGTGTGTCTGTGTGTGTGTGTGTCTGTGTGTGTGTGTGTCTGTGTGTGTGTGTGTCTGTGTGTGTGTGTGTCTGTGTGTGTGTGTGTCTGTGTGTGTGTGTGTCTGTGTGTGTGTGTGTCTGTGTGTGTGTGTGTCT
>NW_027423570.1:0-50000 GCF_048934315.1 Petromyzon marinus
GAGTGACTGAGTGACTGACTGAAGTGACTGGACTGAGTGACTGACTGACTGAGTGACTGACTAGGTGACTGAGTGACTGAGTGATTGCCTGAGTGACTGACTGACTAACTGAGTGACTGACTGAGTGACTGAGTGACTGACTGAGTGACTAGGTGACTGACTGAGTGACTGACTAGGTGACTGAGTGACTGAGTGATTGACTGACTGAGTGACTGACTGAGTGAGTGACTGACTGAGTGACTGACTGAGTGACTGACTGAGTGAATAGGTGACTGACTGAGTGACTGACTAGGTGACTGAGTGACTGACTGACTAGGTGACTGAGTGAATGACTGACTGAGTGACTGACTGACTGACTAGGTGACTGAGTGACTGCCTGACTAGGTGAGTGACTGACTGAGTGACTAGGTGACTGACTAGGTGACTAAGTGAGTGACTGAGTGACTGACTGAGTGACTAACTGACTGACTAGGTGACTGAGTGATTGCCTGAGTGAGTGACTGACTGACTAACTGAGTGACTGACTGAGTGACTGAGTGGCTGACTGAGTGACTAGTTGACTGACTGAGTGAGTGACTGACTAGGTGATGAGTGACTGAGTGATTGACTGACTGACTGAGTGACTGACTGAGTGACTGACTGACTGACTGAGTGAGTGAGTGACTGAGTGAGTGACTGAGTGACTGACTGAGTGACTGACTGACTGAGTGACTGACTGAGTGAGTGAGTGACTGACTGAGTGACTGACTGACTGACTGACTGACTGAGTGAGTGAGTGAGTGACTGAGTGAGTGATTGACTGACTGAGTGACTGACTGAGTGACTGACTGAGTGACTAGGTGACTGAGTGACTGACTGAGTGACTGACTAGGTGACTGAGTGACTGAGTGATTGCCTGAGTGAGTGACTGACTGACTAACTGAGTGACTGACTGAGTGACTGAGTGACTGACTGAGTGACTAGGTGACTGACTGAGTGAGTGACTGACTAGGTGACTGAGTGATTGACTGACTGAGTGAGTGACTGACTGAGTGACTGACTGACTGAGTGACTGAGTGAGTGAGTGACTGAGTGAGTGACTGAGTGACTGACTGAGTGACTGAATGACTGACTGAGTGACTGACTGAGTGACTGAGTGACTGACTGACTGATTGAGTGACTGAGTGACTGAGTGAGTGACTGACTGAGTGACTGACTGAGTGACTGACTGACTGAGTGACTGACTGAGTGACTGACTAGGTGACTGAGTGACTGAGTGATTGCCTGAGTGACTGACTGACTAACTGAGTGACTGACTGAGTGACTGAGTGACTGACTGAGTGACTAGGTGACTGACTGAGTGACTGACTAGGTGACTGAGTGACTGAGTGATTGACTGACTGAGTGACTGACTGAGTGAGTGACTGACTGAGTGACTGACTGAGTGACTGACTGAGTGAATAGGTGACTGACTGAGTGACTGACTAGGTGACTGAGTGACTGACTGACTAGGTGACTGAGTGAATGACTGACTGAGTGACTGACTGACTGACTAGGTGACTGAGTGACTGCCTGACTAGGTGAGTGACTGACTGAGTGACTAGGTGACTGACTAGGTGACTAAGTGAGTGACTGAGTGACTGACTGAGTGACTAACTGACTGACTAGGTGACTGAGTGACTGACTGAGTGACTGACTGACGAGGTGACTAACTGACTGACTAGGTGACTAACTGAGTGACTAGGTGAGTGACTAAGTGACTAACTGACTAACTGAGTGACTAAGTGACTAGGTAAGTGACTCAGTGACTAGGTGACTAAGTGACTAGGTGAGTGACTGACTAACTAGGTGACTAAGTGACTGAGTGACTAGGTGAGTGACTGTGTGAGTGACTGAGTGACTGACTAAGTGACTAGGTGACTGACTAAGTGACTAGGTGACTAACTGAGTGACTAGGTGAGTGACTAAGTGACTAACTGACTAACTGAGTGACTAAGTGACTAGGTGACTGAGTGACTAGGTGAGTGACTGTGTGAGTGACTGAGTGACTGACTAAGTGACTAGGTGACTGACTAAGTGACTAGGTGACTAATTGAGTGACTAGGTGAGTGACTAAGTGACTAACTGACTAACTGGAGTGACTAAGTGACTAGGTGACTGAGTGAGTCCTCCGCTCACCCTCAGACGATGACGAACGCCGCGTTGTGACTAGGCGAGTGACTGAGTGACTAGGTGAGTGACTAGGTGACTGAGTGACTGAGTGACTGACTAAGTGACTAGGTGACTAAGTAACTAGGTGACTACCTGAGTGACTAGGTGAGTGACTAAGTGATTAACTGACTAACTAAGTGACTAAGTGACTAGGTAAGTGACTGAGTGACTAGGTGACTAAGTGACTAGGTGAGTGACTGACTCACTAGGTGACTAAGTGACTGAGTGACTAGGTGAGTGACTGTGTGAGTGACTGAGTGACTGACTAAGTGACTAGGTGACTGACTAAGTGACTAGGTGACTAACTGAGTGACTAGGTGAGTGACTAAGTGACTAACTGACTAACTGAGTGACTAAGTGACTAGGTAAGTGACTGAGTGACTAGGTGACTAAGTGACTGAGTGACTAGGTGAGTGACCGTGTGAGTAACTAGGTGAGTGACTAAGTGACTAGGTGACTAAGTGACTAGGTGACTAACTGAGTGACTAGGTGAGTGACTAACTGACTGAGTGACTAAGTGACTAGGTAAGTTACTGAGTGACTAGGTGACTAAGTCACTAGGTGAGTGACTGACTGGGTGACTAAGTGACTGAGTGACTAGGTGAGTGACTGTGTGAGTGACTGTTTCAGTGACTAAATGACTAGGTGACTGACTAAGTGACTAGGTGACTAACTGAGTGATTAGGTGAGTGACTAACTGACTAACTGACTGAGTGACTAAGTGACTAGGTAAGTGACTGAGTGACTGGGTGACTAAGTGACTAGGTGAGTGACTGACTGACAAGGTGACTAAGTGACTGAGTGACTAGGTGAGTGACTGTGTGAGTGACTAGGTGAGTGACTAAGTGACTAGGTGACTGACTAAGTGACTATATGACTAACTGAGTGACTAGGTGAGTGACTAACTGACTAACTGACTGAGTGACTAAGTGACTAGGTAAGTGACTGAGTGACTAGGTGACTAAGTGACTAGGTGAGTGACTGACTAGGTGACTGAGTGACTGAGTGACTGTGTGAGTGACTAGGTGAGTGACTGTGTGAGTGACTAAGTGAGTGACTAGGTGAGTGACTGTGTGAGTGACTAGGTGAGTGACTAGGTGACTAGGTGACTAGGTGAGTGACTAGGTGAGTGACTAGGTAAGTGACTAGGTTAGTGACTGTGTGAGTGACTAGGTGAGTGACTGAGTGACTAGGTGAGTGACTAGATGAGTGACTGACTAGGTGAGTGACTAGGTGAGTGACTAGGTGAGTGACTGAGTGAGTGACTGAGTGAGTGACTGAGTGACTGAGTGAGTGACTGAGTGACTAACTGACTGACTAGGTAAGTGACTAAGTGACTGAGTGACTAACTGAGTGACTGACTGAGTGACTAGGTGAGTGACTAGGTAACTAGGTAAGTGACTGAGTGACTGAGTGACTGACTAACTGACTAGTGACTGACTAAGTGACTGACTAAGTGACTAACTGACTGAGTGAGTGACTAGGTGAGTGACTAGGTGAGTGACTAGGTGACTGAGTGACTAGGTGACTGAGTGACTAGGTGAGTGACTGTGTGACTGACTAACTGACTGAGTGAGTGACTGAGTGAGTGACTGAGTGACTAACTGAGTGACTGACTGACTAGGTGACTAGGTAAGTGAATGAGTGACTGAGTGACTGACTAGGTGACTGACTAGGTGACTAAGTGACTGACTAAGTCACTGACTAAGTGACTGACTAACTGACTAGGTGACTAAGTGACTGACTAACTGACTAGGTGACTAAGTGACTGACTAAGTGACTGACTAGGTGACTGAGTGACTGACTAAGTGACTAGGTGACTAACTGACTAGTGACTAAGTGACTAAGTGACTGACTAACTGACTAAGTGACTGACTCAGTGACTGACTGACTGAGTGACTGACTGACTAACTAGGTGACTGACTAACTGACTAGGTGACTAAGTGACTGACTAAGTGACTGACTAACTGACTAAGTGACTGACTAAGTGACTGACTGATTGACTGACTAACTAAGTGACTGACTAACTGACTAGGTGACTAAGTGACTGACTAAGTGACTGACTAACCGACTAGGTGACTAAGTGACTGACTAAGTGACTGACTAGGTGACTGAGTGCCTGACTAAGTGACTGACTAAGTGACTGACTAACTGACTAGGTGACTAAGTGACTGACTAAGTGACTGACTGACTAGGTGACTAAGTGACTGACTAAGTGACTAAGTGACTGACTCAGTGACTGACTAAGTGACTGACTAACTGACTAGGTGGCTGAGTGACTGACTAAGTGACTGACTAAGTGACTTACTAACTGACTCGGTGACTAAGTGACTGACTAAGTGGACTGACTGACTAGGTGACTAAGTGACTGACTAAGTGACTGACTCAGTGACTGACTAAGTGACTGACTTACTGACTAGGTGACTAAGTGACTGACTAAGTGACTGACTGACTAGTGACTAAGTGACTGACTAAGTGACTGACTAAGTGACTAAGTGATTGACTAGGTGACTAAGTGACTGACTAAGTGACTGACTGACTAGTGACTAAGTGACTGACTAAGTGACTAAGTGACTGACTAAGTGACTGACTAAGTGATTGACTGACTAGTGACTAAGTGACTGACTAAGTGACTAAGTGACTGACTAAGTGACTAAGTGACTGACTAAGTGACTAGGTGACTAAGTGACTGACTAAGTGACTGACTGACTAGGTGACTAAGTGACTGACTAAGTGACTAAGTGACTGACTAGGTGACTAACTGACTGACTAAGTGACTAGGTGACTAAGTGACTAAGTGACTAGGTGGCTGACTAGGTGACTAACTGACTAGGTGACTAAGTGACTGACTAAGTGACTGACTAAGTGACTAGGTGACTAAGTGACTAAGTGACTCACCCTCATAGACGATGATGAACGCCGCGTTGCGACTGGCCGCCGCCGAGCGGAAGGTGACGCCCACTCGCGACGTCCGCGCCGTGATTGGTCGCTGGGGCTCGCGGGGCGACGCCCCCCCGCCACGGACGACCAATAGGAGCGGAGCAGCGCCTCCCCCTCTCTCCACTCGTCTCCCCGTGTCTCCCCGTGTCTCCACGCGCGTCCACGTGTCTCCGGCTGTGACAGCGTCTCCCCGTGTCTCCGCCCGTGTCCCCGTGTCTCCGGCTGTGACAGCGTCTCCCCGTGTCTCCGCCCGTGTCCCCGTGTCTCCGGCTGTGACAGCGTCTCCCCGTGTCTCCACCCGTGTCCCCGTGTCTCCCCGTGTCTCCGCCCGTGTCCCCGTGTCTCCGGCTGTGACGGCGTCTCTCCGCGTCTCCACCCGTGTCCCCGTGTCTCCCCATGTCTCCACCCGTGTCCCCGTGTCTCCCCGTGTCTCCACCCGTGTCCCCGTGTCTCCCGCTCCTCCTCCTCCTCCGCTGTCGTCCAGATGATGAGGAGGTCTCCTGGCCAGTCCACGCTGAGGAGGGGGAAGCTCAGGCGAAGGGCTCCACCACCAACACCGCCACCCCCAACACCGCCACCACCACCCCCAACACCACCACCACCACCATCACCACCGCCACCACCACCATCACCACCGCCACCACCACCATCACCACCACCATCACCACCACCATCACCACCGCCACCGCCACCACCGCCACCACCACCACCACCGCCAGCGTCGGTGGCAGCGGTGGTGTCGATGCTCCAAGTGCAGCCGCCACCGCCGTTGCCATGGGCCCCGGTTGCCGTGGCGACGTCGTCGCCGCCGCCGTTGCCGGGGTAACCAGGGGAGTAGATGACCCCGGAGGGGCCGCGGAGAGACCCACCGCACGCACCCACCCAGGCTGTCGCCATGGCGACGGTGATGACAACGACAACAACAATCACGACAACAACAATCACAACAACAATCACAACAACAATCACAACAACAACAATCACAACAACAATCATAACAACAACAATCACAACAACAATCACAACAACAATCACAACAACAATCATAACAACAACAATCATAACAACAACAATCACAACAACAATCACAACAACAACAATCACAACAATCACAACAACAACCACAACGCAGCTTCCCCTTTAGACCCCGCCCCTTCCTCTTTAGACCCCACCCCTTCCTCTGTAGTCCCCTCCCCTTCCTCTCTAGTCCCCTCCCCCTTCCTGTTCAGACTTCACCCCTTCCTCTCTAGTCCCCTCCCCCTTCCTCTCTAGTCCCCTCCCCCTTCCTCTCTAGTCCTCTTCCTCTTCAGACCCCACCCCTTCCTCTCTAGTCCCCTCCCCCTTCATCTTTAGACCCCACCCCTTCCTATCTAGTCCCCTCCCCCTTCCTCCTCTAGTCCCCTCCCCCTTCCTCTCTAGTCCCCTCCCACTTCCTCTTCAGACTCCACCCCTTCCTCTCTAGTCCCCTCCCCCTTCCTCTCTAGTCCCCTCCCCCTTCCTCTTTAGACCCCACCCCTTTCTCTCTAGTCCCCTCCCCCTTACTCTTTAGACTCCACCCCTTCCTCTCTAGTCCCCTCCCCCTTCATCTTTAGTCCCCTCCCCCTTCCTATCTAGTCCCCTCCCCCTTCCTCTTTTAGACTCCACCCCTTCCTCTCTAGTCCCCTCCTCCTTCCTCTCTAGTCCCCTCCCCCTTCCTCTCTAGTCCCTCCCCCTTCCTCTTTAGACCCCACCCCTTCCTCTCTAGTCCCCTCCCCCCTTCCTCTTTAGACCCCACCCCCTTCCTCTCTAGTCCCCTCCCCCTTCCTCTCTAGTCCCCCTCCCCTTCCTGTTCAGACTCCACCCCTTCCTCTCTAGTCCCCTCCCCCTTCCTTTCTAGTCCTCTTCCTCTTCAGACCCCACCCCTTCCTCTCTAGTCCCCTCCCCCTTCATCTTTAGACCCCACCCCCTTCCTATCTAGTCCCCTCCCCCTTCCTCCTCTAGTCCCCTCCCCCTTCCTCTCTAGTCCCCTCCCACTTCCTCTTCAGACTCCACCCCTTCCTCTCTAGTCCCCTCCCCCTTCCTCTCTAGTCCCCTCCCCCTTCCTCTTTAGACCCCACCCCTTTCTCTCTAGTCCCCTCCCCCTTACTCTTTAGACTCCACCCCTTCCTCTCTAGTCCCCTCCCCCTTCATCTTTAGTCCCCTCCCCCTTCCTATCTAGTCCCCTCCCCCTTCCTCTTTAGACTCCACCCCTTCCTCTCTAGTCCCCTCCTCCTTCCTCTCTAGTCCCTCCCCCTTCCTCTCTAGTCCCTCCCCCTTCCTCTTTAGACCCCACCCCTTCCTCTCTAGTCCCCTCCCCCTTCCTCTTTAGACCCCACCCCCTTCCTCTCTAGTCCCCTCCCCCTTCCTCTCTAGTCCCCTCCTCCTTCCTCTTTAGATCCCACCCCTTCCTCTCTAGTCCCCTCCCCCTTACTCTTTCGACTCCACCCCTTCCTCTCTAGTCCCCTCCCCCTTCATCTTTAAGTCCCCTCGCCCTTCCTCTCTAGTCCCCTCCCCCTTCCTCTTTAGACTCCACCCCTTCCTCTCTAGTCCCTCCCCTTACTCTTTAGACCCCACCCCTTCCTCTCTAGTCCCCTTCCTCTTTAGACCCCACCCCTTCCTCTCTAGTCCCCTCCCCCTTCCTCTCTAGTCCCCTCCCCCTTCCTCTTTAGACTTCACCCCTTCCTCTCTAGTCCCCTCCCCCTTCATCTTTAGACCACACCCCACACACGTGTGTGTGTGTCCCCTATCTCCCCCGTCTCCCCCCGTGTCTCTCCCCCCGTGTCTCTCCCCCCGTGTCTCCCCCCCCCCGTGTCTCCCCCCCCCCGTGTCTCCCCCCCCCCGTGTCTCCCCCCCCCCGTGTCTCCCCCCCCCCGTGTCTCCCCCCCCCCGTGTCTCCCCCCCCCCCGTGTCTCCCCCCCCGTGTCTCCCCCCCCCCCGTGTTCTCCCCCCCCCGTGTCTCCCCCCCCCCGTGTCTCCCCCCCCCGTGTCTCCCCCCCCCCGTGTCTCCCCCCCCCCGTGTCTCCCCCCCCCCCGTGTCTCCCCCCCCCCCGTGTCTCCCCCCCCCCCGTGTCTCCCCCCCCCCGTGTCTCCCCCCCCCCCGTGTCTCCCCCCCCCCGTGTCTCCCCCCCCCCGTGTCTCCCCCCCCCCCGTGTCTCCCCCCCCCCGTGTCTCCCCCCCCCCGTGTCTCCCCCCCCCCGTGTCTCTCCCCCCGTGTCTCTCCCCCCGTGTCTCCTGCCTCGTGTCTCCTGCCTCGTGTCTCTCCCCCCGTGTCTCTCCCCCCGTGTCTCTCCCCCCGTGTCTCCCCCCCCGTGTCTCCCCCCCCGTGTCTCTCCCCCCGTGTCTCCTGCCTCGTGTCTCTCCCCCCGTGTCTCTCCCCCCGTGTCTCTCCCCCCGTGTCTCCTGCCTCGTGTCTCCTGCCTCGTGTCTCCCCCCCCCGTGTCTCTCCCCCCGTGTCTCCCCCCCCGTGTCTCTCCCCCCGTGTCTCTCCCCCCCGTGTCTCTCCCCCCGTGTCTCTCCCCCCGTGTCTCCCCCGTCTCCCCCCGTGTCTCTCCCCCCGTGTCTCCCCCCCCGTGTCTCTCCCCCCGTGTCTCTCCCCCCGTGTCTCTCCCCCCGTGTCTCTCCCCCCGTGTCTCCCCCGTCTCCCCCCGTGTCTCTCCCCCCGTGTCTCCCCCCCCGTGTCTCTCCCCCCGTGTCTCTCCCCCCGTGTCTCCCCCCGTGTCTCCCCCCCCGTGTCTCTCCCCCCGTGTCTCTCCCCCCGTGTCTCCCCCCGTGTCTCTCCCCCCGTGTCTCCCCCCCCGTGTCTCTCCCCCCGTGTCTCCCCCCCGTGTCTCTCCCCCCGTGTCTCTCCCCCCGTGTCTCCTGCCTCGTGTCTCTCCCCCCGTGTCTCTCCCCCCGTGTCTCTCCCCCCGTGTCTCTCCCCCCGTGTCTCTCCCCCCGTGTCTCTCCCCCCGTGTCTCCTGCCTCGTGTCTCTCCCCCCGTGTCTCTCCCCCCGTGTCTCTCCCCCCGTGTCTCTCCCCCCGTGTCTCCCCCCGTGTCTCTCCCCCCGTGTCTCTCCCCCCGTGTCTCCTGCCTCGTGTCTCTCCCCCCGTGTCTCTCCCCCCGTGTCTCTCCCCCCGTGTCTCCCCCCCCGTGTCTCCCCCCCCGTGTCTCTCCCCCCGTCTCTCTCCCCCCGTGTCTCTCCCCCCCGTGTCTCTCCCCCCCGTGTCTCTCCCCCCGTGTCTCTCCCCCCCGTGTCTCTCCCCCCGTGTCTCTCCCCCCGTGTCTCTCCCCCCGTGTCTCTCCCCCCGTGTCTCCTGCCTCGTGTCTCTCCCCCCGTGTCTCTCCCCCCGTGTCTCTCCCCCCGTGTCTCTCCCCCCGTGTCTCCCCCCCCCGTGTCTCCCCCCCCGTGTCTCCCCCCCCGTGTCTCTCCCCCCCGTGTCTCTCCCCCCGTGTCTCTCCCCCCGTGTCTCTCCCCCCGTGTCTCTCCCCCCGTGTCTCTCCCCCCGTGGTCTCCTGCCTCGTGTCTCTCCCCCCGTGTCTCTCCCCCCGTGTCTCTCCCCCCGTGTCTCCTGCCTCGTGTCTCTCCCCCCGTGTCTCTCCCCCCGTGTCTCTCCCCCCGTGTCTCTCCCCCCGTGTCTCCCCCCGTGTCTCCCCCCCGTGTCTCTCCCCCCGTGTCTCCCCCCCCGTGTCTCTCCCCCCGTGTCTCTCCCCCCGTGTCTCTCCCCCCGTGTCTCCTGCCTCGTGTCTCTCCCCCCGTGTCTCTCCCCCCGTGTCTCTCCCCCCGTGTCTCTCCCCCCGTGTCTCCTGCCTCGTGTCTCTCCCCCCGTGTCTCTCCCCCCGTGTCTCTCCCCCCGTGTCTCTCCCCCCGTGTCTCCCCCCCCGTGTCTCCCCCCCCGTGTCTCTCCCCCCGTGTCTCTCCCCCCGTGTCTCTCCCCCCGTGTCTCTCCCCCCGTGTCTCCCCCCTGTCTCCCGCCTGTGTCTCTCCCCCCGTGTCTCCCCCGTGTCTCCCGCCCCGTGTCTCCCCCCGTGTCTCCCCCGTGTCTCCCCCGTGTCTCCCCCCGTGTCTCCCGCCCCGTGTCTCCCCCGTGTCTCCCCCGTGTCTCCCCCCGTGTCTCCCGCCCCGTGTCTCCCCCCGTGTCTCTCCCCCCGTGTCTCTCCCCCCGTGTCTCTCCCCCCGTGTCTCTCCCCCCGTGTCTCCCCCCTGTCTCCCGCCCGTGTCTCTCCCCCCGTGTCTCCCCCGTGTCTCCCGCCCTGTGTCTCTCCCCCCGTGTCTCCCCCCTGTCTCCCGCCCGTGTCTCTCCCCCCGTGTCTCTCCCCCCGTGTCTCCCCCTGTCTCCCGCCTGTGTCTCTCCCCCCGTGTCTCCCCCGTGTCTCCCGCCCCGTGTCTCCCCCCGTGTCTCCCCCGTGTCTCCCCCGTGTCTCCCCCCGTGTCTCCCGCCCCGTGTCTCCCCCGTGTCTCCCCCGTGTCTCCCCCCGTGTCTCCCGCCCCGTGTCTCCCCCCGTGTCTCTCCCCCCGTGTCTCTCCCCCCGTGTCTCTCCCCCCGTGTCTCTCCCCCCGTGTCTCCCCCCTGTCTCCCGCCCGTGTCTCTCCCCCCGTGTCTCCCCGTGTCTCCCCCGTGTCTCCCCCCGTGTCTCCCGCCCCGTGTCTCCCCCGTGTCTCCCCCGTCTCTCCCCCCGTGTCTCCCGCCCCGTGTCTCTCCCCCCGTGTCTCTCCCTCCGTGTCTCTCCCCCCATGTGTCTCCCGCCCCGTGTCTCTCCCCCCGTGTCTCTCCCCCCGCGTCTCCCGCCCCGTGTCTCCCACCCCGTGTCTCCCGCCCCGTGTCTCTCTCCCCGTGTCTCTCCCCCCGTGTCTCTCCCCCCGTGTCTCTCCCCCCGTGTCTCCCGCCCCGTGTCTCCCGCCCCGTGTCTCTCCCCCCGTGTCTCTCCCCCGTGTCTCCCGCCCCGTGTCTCTCCCCCCGTGTCTCCCGCCCCGTGTCTCTCCCCCCGTGTCTCTCCCCCCGTGTCTCTCCCCCCGTGTCTCCCCCTGTCTCCCGCCCGTGTCTCTCCCCCCGTGTCTCCCCCGTGTCTCCCGCCCCGTGTCTCCCCCCGTGTCTCCCCCGTGTCTCCCCCGTGTCTCCCCCCGTGTCTCCCGCCCCGTGTCTCCCCCGTGTCTCCCCCGTGTCTCTCCCCGTGTCTCCCGCCCCGTGTCTCCCCCCGTGTCTGTCCCCCCGTGTCTCTCCCCCCGTGTCTCTCCCCCCGTGTCTCCCCCCTGTCTCCCGCCCGTGTCTCTCCCCCCGTGTCTCCCCCGTGTCTCCCCCGTGTCTCCCCCCGTGTCTCCCGCCCCGTGTCTCCCCCGTGTCTCCCCCGTGTCTCCCCCGTGTCTCCCCCCGTGTCTCCCGCCCCGTGTCTCCCCACGTGTCTCCCCACGTGTCTCTCCCCCCCCCCCCGCGTACTCTGGTAGATGCCGATGTGTCCGTCGCCACCGCACATCTGGGCCGAGCTGCCGAAGCAGAGGTGGTGGCAGTGAGTGGACGACACGCGGAGAGACGGAGCTGGTGGAGACACGCCGCAGAAGCACGCAAAGCCAGACTCCACTCCCGCTAGCTGGAGACACGGGGAGACACACGGGGTTACGGAGAGACACACGGAGAGACACACGGGGAGACACGGGGAGACACACGGGGAGACACACGGGGTTAGGGAGAGACACACGGGGAGACACGGGGAGACACACGGGGGGGAGACACACAGAGGGGAGACACGGGGAGACACACGGAGAGACACACGGGGAGGAGACACGGGGAGACATACGGAGAGACACACGGGGAGAGACACGGGGAGAGACACACAGAGGGGAGACACGGAGACACACGGGTTACGGAGAGACACGGAGACACACGGGGAGACACACGGAGAGACACACAGAGGGGAGACACGGGGAGACACACGGAGAGACACACGGGGAGAGACACACGGAGACACGGGGAGACACACAGGAGAGACACAGGGAGACACGGGGAGAGACACGGGGAGACACGGAGACACACGGGGTTACGGAGAGACACGGAGACACACGGGGAGACACACGGAGAGACACAGGGAGACACGGGGAGAGACACGGGGAGAGACACGGGGACACACGGAGACACACGGGGTTACGGAGAGACACACGGAGAGACGGAGGCGGTGGAGACACGCCGCAGAAGCACGCGAAGCCAGACTCCACTCCCGCTAGCTGGAGACACACAGAGGGGGGAGACACGCGGGGAGACACACGGGGTTACGGAGAGACACACGGAGAGACACACGGGGAGACACGGGGAGACACACGGGGAGACACACGGGGTTAGGGAGAGACACACGGGGAGACACGGGGAGACACACGGGGGGGAGACACACAGGGGAGACACGGGGAGACACACGGAGAGACACAGGGAGACACACGGGAAGACACACGGGGAGGAGACACGGGGAGACATACGGAGAGACACACGGGGAGAGACACGGGGAGAGACACACGGAGACACGGGGAGAGACACAGGGAGACACGGGGAGAGACACGGGGAGACACACAGGAGAGACACGGGGAGACACGGGGAGACACGGAGACACACGGGGTTACGGAGAGACACGGAGACACGGAGACACACGGGGAGACACACAGGGGAGACACACGGGGAGAGACACGGGGAGACACGGAGACACACGGGGAGACACGGAGACACACGGGGTTACGGAGAGACACGGAGACACGGGGAGAGACACGGGGAGACACGGAGACACACGGGGTTACGGAGAGACACGGAGACACACGGGGAGACACACGGGCTTAGGGAGAGACACACGGGGAGACACGGGGAGACACACGGGGGGGAGACACACAGAGGGGAGACACGGGGAGACACACGGAGAGACACACGGGGAGAGACACACGGAGACACGGGGAGAGACACAGGGAGACACGGGGAGAGACACGGGGAGACACACAGGAGAGACACAGGGAGACACGGGGAGAGACACGGGGAGACACGGGGTTACGGAGAGACACGGGGAGACACACGGAGAGACACACGGGGGAGACACAGGGAGACACGCGGGGAGACACACGGGGTTACGGAGACACACGGAGACACACGGGGAGATACACGGAGAGACACAGGGAGACACGGGGAGAGACACGGAGACACACGGGGAGACACGGAGTAACACGGGGAGACACGGGGGAGACACGGAGACACACGGGGAGACACACGGGGGAGACACGGAGACACACGGGGTTACGGAGACACACGGGGGAGACACGGGGAGACACACGGGGAGACACACGGGAGAGACACGGGGTTACAGAGAGACACACGAGGAGACACACGGGGAGACACACGGAGAGACACGGAGACACAGGGGGTTATGGGGAGACACGGGGAGACACGGGGAGACACACGGGGAGAGACACTGGGAGACACGGAGACACACGGGGAGACACGGGGAGACACACGGGGACACACGGGGACACACGGGGAGACACGGGGAGAGACTGGGAGACATGGGGGACACACGGAGAGACACTGGGAGACACGGGGAGAAACGGGGAGACACTGGGAGAGACTGCGAGACACTGGGAGACAGAGACACACGGAGACACGGGGGGGACACGGGGAGACACGGAGACACACAGAGACACTGGAGACACGGGGAGACACGGGGAGACACGGAGAGACACTGGGAGACACGGGGAGACACGGGGAGACACGGGGGACACGTGGAGACACAGGGAGACACGGGGAGGCACACGGAGACACGAGGAGACACTGAGAGATACGTGGAGACACGTGAAGACACGGAGAGACATGGGGAGACACGGGGAGACACACGGAGACATTGGGAGACACACGGAGAGACACTGAGAGACACAGGGAGAGACACACGGGGAGACACGCGGAGACACGGGGAGACATGCGGAGAGACACACGGAGACACGCGGAGACACACGGACAGACACGGGGAGACACGGGGAGAGACACAGGGAGACACGGAGAGACACAGGGAGACACACTGGGAGACACGTGGAGACACTGAGAGACACTGGGAGACACGTGGAGACAAACTGGGAGAAACTGAGAGACACTGGGAGACACGTGGAGACACGGGGAGACACGGAGAGACACGGGGAGACACACGGAGACACTGAGAGACACGGGGAGACACAGGGAGACACGGGGAGACACGGGGGGAGACACAGAGAGACACACGGAGAGACACGTGGAGACAGTGGGAGAGACGGGGGACACAGGGAGACACGGGGAGGGCCACGGGGAGACACGGGGAGACACAGGGAGACACTGGGAGACACACGGAGAGACACAGGGAGACACAGGGAGACACGGGGAGACACACGGAGAGACACAGGGAGACACAGGGAGACACGGGGAGACACACGGAGAGACACAGGGAGACACGGGGAGACATGGGGAGACACAGGGAGACACTGGGAGACACGGAGAGACACGGGGAGACACGGGGAGACACGGAGAGACACAGGGAGACACAGGGAGACACGGGGAGACACAGGGAGACACGGGGAGACACTGGGAGACACGGGGAGACACGGGGGAGACACGGAGAGACACGTGGAGACACGTGGAGAAACGTGGAGACACACGGAGAGACACAGGGAGGCACGGGGAGAAATTGGGAGACACGGGGAGACACTGGGAGACACGGGGAGACACGGGGAGACACGGGGAGAGACACGGGGGAGACACGGAGAGACACGGGGAGACACGGGGAGATACTGGGAGACACGGAGAGACACGGGGAGAGACTGGGAGACACACGGAGAGACACATGGAGACAGTGGGAGACACGGGGAGAGACACACGGAGAGACACGGGGAGACACTCCGAGACACGGGGAGACACGTGGAGACACGTGGAGACACGGGGAGACACGGAGAGACATTGCGAGACACTGCGAGACACGGGGATACACAGGGAGACACGGGGAGAGACTGGGAGACAGACAGACACGGGGAGACAGTGGGAGACATGGCGAGACACTGGGAGACACGGGGAGACACACTGGGAGACACGGGGAGACACGGAGAGACACACAGAGACACTGAGACACACGTGGAGACACGGGTAGACACAGGGAGATACACGGAGAGACACGGAGCGAGACGCACAGGGAGACACAGGGAGACACACGTGGAGACACACGGAGAGACACGGGGAGACACTGGGAGACACGTGGAGACACGGGGAGACACACAGAGACACACTGGGAGACACATGGGGAGACACTGGGAGACACTGAGAGACACGTGGAGACACGGAGAGACACGGAGAGACACACTGGGAGACACGGAGAGACACACTGGGGAGACTCTGGGAGACACGGGGGAGACACGGAGAGACACGTGGAGACACGTGAAGACACGTGGAGACACACGGAGAGACACAGGGAGACACGGAGAGACACGTGGAGACACGTGGAGACATGTGGAGACACACGGAGAGACACAGGGAGACACAGGGTGACACGGAGAGACACAGGGAGACACTGGGAGACACGGGGAGAGACACACGGAGAGACACGGGGAGACACGGGGAGACACGGGGAGACACACGGAGAGACACACGGGAGAGACACGGGGAGACACGGGGAGACAGTGCGAGACACGGGGAGACACACGGAGAGACACGGGGAGAGACACACATGAGAGACACGGGGAGACACACGGGGGAGACACGCGGGGAGACACGCGGAGACACACTGACAGACACACTGGGGGACACGTGGAGACACTGGGAGACACTGGGAGACACGGAGAGACACGTGGAGACACGTGGAGACACACGGAGAGACACAGGGAGACACAGGGAGACACGGAGAGACACGGGGAGACACGGGGAGAGACTGCGAGACACGGGGAGACACGGGGGAGACACGGGGGACATACGGAGAGACACGGGGAGATACTGGGAGACACACGGAGAGACACGGGGAGACACGGTGGGAGACACGGGGGGAGACACGGGGAGACACGGGGAGACACGGGGAGACACACGGAGAGACACGGGGAGACACGGTGGGAGACACGGGGGGAGATACGGGGAGACACGGGGAGACACGGGGAGAGACTGCGAGACACGGGGAGACACGGGGGAGACACGGGGGACACACAGAGAGACACAGGGAGACACTGCGAGACACGGGGAGACACAGGGAGACACAGGGAGACACACGGAGAGACACTGAGAGACACGGGGAGACACTGGGAGACACGGGGAAAGACTGGGAGACACTGGGAGAGACACAGGGAGAGACCCGGGGAAAGACTGGGAGACACGGGGAGAGATACACGGAGAGACACGTGGAGACACGGGGAGAGACACGGGGAGAGACACACGGAGACACGGGGAGACACTGGGAGACATGGGGAGACACTGAGAGACACGGGGAGAGACACGGGGAGAGACTTGGAGACACAGGGAGACACGTGGAGAGACACACGGAGAGACACACGGAGAGACACGGAGACACTGGGAGACACGGGGAGGGACGCAGGAGAGACACACGGAGACACTGGGAGACACGGGGAGAGACACACGGAGAGACACTGGCAGACATGGAGAGACACACGGAGAGACACGTGGAGACACGGAGAGACACTGGGAGACACGGTGAGACAATGGGAGACACACGGAGAGACACGGGGAGCGACACGGGGAGACACGGGGAGACACTGAGAGACACGGGGAGACACGGGGAGACACGGGGAGAGACACACGTGGAAACACGGAGAGACACGTGAAGACACACGGGGAGACACATGGAGACACTGGGAGACACACGGAGAGACACGGCGAGACAGTGGGAGACACGGGGGACACAGGGAGACACGGGGAGACACAGGGAGACACACGTGGAGACACGGGAGAGACACGGGGAGAGACACACGGGGAGATACGGAGAGACACGGGGAGACACGGGGAGACACGAGGGAGACACTGGGAGACACGGGGAGAGACACGTGGAGACACGGAGAGACACGTGAAGACACACGGGGAGACACGGGGAGACACGGGGAGACACGGGGCAGACGCGGGGAGACACTGGAAGACACACTGGGAGACACACGGAGACACGAGGAGACACTGAGAGACACGTGGATAGACACTGAGAGACACGGGAACACACGGAGAGACACTGAGAGACACTGGGAGAGACAGGGAGACATTGGGAGACACGTGGAGACACTGGGAGAGACAGGGAGACATTGGGAGACACGTGGAGACACTGGGAGAGACAGGGAGACATTGGGAGACACGTGGAGAGACACACAGAGAGACACGGGGAGACACAGGGAGACACGGGAGAGACACTGAGAGTAACGGGGAGACACACGGGGGAGACACGTGGAGACAGAGGGAGACACAGGGAGACACCCTGGGAGACACACGGAGACATTGGGAGACACTGAGAGATACGGGGAGACACTGGGAGACACGGGGAGAGACTGGGAGACACAGAGAGACACGGGGAGACACTGGGAGACACGTGGAGAGACTGGGAGACACGGGGAGACAGTGGGAGAAACGGGGGAGACACGGGGAGACACTGGGAGAGACACAGGGAGAGACACGGGAGAGACTGGGAGACACGGGGAGACACGGGGAGAGACACTGAGAGACACGTGGAGACACGGGGAGACACTGAGACACACGGGGAGACACACGGAGACACTGGGAGACACGGGGAGACACTGGGAGACACGGGGAGACACACGGAGAGACACAGGGAGACACGGAGAGACACGTGGAGACACGTGGAGACACACGGAGAGACACAGGGAGACACAGGGTGACACGGAGAGACACAGGGAGACACTGGGAGACACGGGGAGAGACACACGGAGAGACACGGGGAGACACGGGGAGACACGGGGAGACAGACGGAGAGACACACGGGAGAGACACCGGGAGACACGGGGAGACAGTGCGAGACACGGGGAGACACACGGAGAGACACGCGGAGAGACACACATGAGAGACACGGGGAGACCCACGGGGGAGACACGCGGGGAGACACGCGGAGACACACTGACAGAGACACTGGGGGACACGTGGAGACACTGGGAGACACTGGGAGACACGGAGAGACACGTGGAGACACGTGGAGACACACGGAGAGACACAGGGAGACACAGGGAGACACGGAGAGACACGGGGAGACACGGGGAGAGACTGCGAGACACGGGGAGACACGGGGGAGACACGGGGGACATACGGAGAGACACGGGGAGATACTGGGAGACACACGGAGAGACACGGGGAGACACGGTGGGAGACACGGGGGGAGACACGGGGAGACACGGGGAGACACGGGGAGAGACTGCGAGACACGGGGAGACACGGGGGAGACACGGGGGACACACGGAGAGACAGGGAGACACTGCGAGACACGGGGAGACACAGGGAGACACAGGGAGACACACGGAGAGACACTGAGAGACACGGGAAGACACTGGGAGACACGGCGAGAGACTGGGAGACACTGGGAGAGACACAGGGAGAGACCCGGGGAAAGACTGGGAGACACGGGGAGAGACACACGGAGAGACACGTGGAGACACGGGGAGAGACATGGGGAGAGACACACGGAGACACGGGGAGACACTGGGAGACATGGGGAGACACTGAGAGACACGGGGAGAGACACGGGGAGAGACTTGGAGACACAGGGAGACACGGGGAGGGACGCGGGGAGAGACACACGGAGACACTGGGAGACACGGGGAGAGACACACGGAGAGACACTGGCAGACATGGAGAGACACACGGAGAGACACGTGGAGACACGGAGAGACACTGGGAGACACGGTGAGACACTGGGAGACACACGGAGAGACACGGGGAGCGACACGGGGAGACACGGGGAGACACTGAGAGACACGGGGAGACACGGGGAGACACGGGGAGAGACACACGTGGAAACACGG
Source organism: Petromyzon marinus (assembly GCF_048934315.1). Classification (NCBI taxonomy): domain Eukaryota; kingdom Metazoa; phylum Chordata; class Hyperoartia; order Petromyzontiformes; family Petromyzontidae; genus Petromyzon; species Petromyzon marinus. Next base: position 19,110 of record NW_027423570.1, read on the forward strand.
AGAGACACGTGAAGACACACGGGGAGACACATGGAGACACTGGGAGACACATGGAGAGACACGGGGAGAGACATGGGGAGAGACACACGGAGAGACACGGCGAGACAGTGGGAGACACGGGGGACACAGGGAGACACGGGGAGACACAGGGAGACACACGTGGAGACACGGGAGAGACACGGGGAGAGACACACGGGGAGATATGGAGAGACACGGGGAGACACGGGGAGACACGAGGGAGACACTGGGAGACACGGGGAGAGACACGTAGAGACACGGGGAGACACGAGGGAGACACTGGGAGACACGGGGAGAGACACGGGGAGACACGGGGAGACACGAGGGAGACACTGGGAGACACGGGGAGAGACACGTGGAGACACGGGGAGACACGAGGGAGACACTGGGAGACACGGGGAGAGACACGGGGAGACACGGGGAGACACGAGGGAGACACTGGGAGACACGGGGAGAGACACGTGGAGACACGGGGAGACACGAGGGAGACACTGGGAGACACGGGGAGAGACACGGGGAGACACGGGGAGACACGAGGGAGACACTGGGAGACACGGGGAGAGACACGGGGAGACACGGGGAGACACGAGGGAGACACTGGGAGACACGGGGAGAGACACGTGGAGACACGGAGAGACACGTGAAGACACACGGGGAGACACGGGGAGACACGGGGAGACACGGGGCAGACGCGGGGAGACACTGGAAGACACACTGGGAGACACACGGAGACACGAGGAGACACTGAGAGACACGTGGATAGACACTGAGAGACACGGGGACACACGGAGAGACACTGAGAGACACTGGGAGAGACAGGGAGACATTGGGAGACACGTGGAGACACTGGGAGAGACAGGGAGACATTGGGAGACACGTGGAGACACTGGGAGAGACAGGGAGACATTGGGAGACACGTGGAGAGACACACAGAGAGACACGGGGAGACACAGGGAGACACGGGAGAGACACTGAGAGTAACGGGGAGACACACGGGGGAGACACGTGGAGACAGAGGGAGACACACTGGGAGACACACGGAGACATTGGGAGACACTGAGAGATACGGGGAGACACTGGGAGACACGGAGAGAGACTGGGAGACACAGAGAGACACGGGGAGACACTGGGAGACACGTGGAGAGACTGGGAGACACGGGGAGACAGTGGGAGAAACGGGGGAGACACGGGGAGACACTGGGAGAGACACAGGGAGAGACACGGGAGAGACTGGGAGACACGGGGAGACACGGGGAGAGACACTGAGAGACACGTGGAGACACGGGGAGACACTGAGACACACGGGGAGACACACGGAGACACTGGGAGACACGGGGAGACACTGGGAGACACGGGGAGACACTGGGAGACATGGGGAGACACAGAGAGACACGGGGAGACACGGGGAGACACGAGGGAGACACTGGGAGACACGGGGAGAGACACGGGGAGACACGGGGAGACACGAGGGAGACACTGGGAGACACGGGGAGAGACACGTGGAGACACGGAGAGACACGTGAAGACACACGGGGAGACACGGGGAGACACGGGGAGACACGGGGCAGACGCGGGGAGACACTGGAAGACACACTGGGAGACACACGGAGACACGAGGAGACACTGAGAGACACGTGGATAGACACTGAGAGACACGGGGACACACGGAGAGACACTGAGAGACACTGGGAGAGACAGGGAGACATTGGGAGACACGTGGAGACACTGGGAGAGACAGGGAGACATTAGGAGACACGTGTAGACACTGGGAGAGACAGGGAGACATTGGGAGACACGTGGAGAGACACACAGAGAGACACGGGGAGACACAGGGAGACACGGGAGAGACACTGAGAGTAACGGGGAGACACACGGGGGAGACACGTGGAGACAGAGGGAGACACACTGGGAGACACACGGAGACATTGGGAGACACTGGGAGACACGGAGAGAGACTGGGAGACACAGAGAGACACGGGGAGACACTGGGAGACACGTGGAGAGACTGGGAGACACGGGGAGACAGTGGGAGAAACGGGGGAGACACGGGGAGACACTGGGAGAGACACAGGGAGAGACACGGGAGAGACTGGGAGACACGGGGAGACACGGGGAGAGACACTGAGAGACACGTGGAGACACGGGGAGACACTGAGACACACGGGGAGACACACGGAGACACTGGGAGACACGGGGAGACACTGGGAGACACGGGGAGACACTGGGAGACATGGGGAGACACAGAGAGACACGGGGAGACACGGGGAGACACGAGGGAGACACTGGGAGACACGGGGAGAGACACGGGGAGACACGGGGAGACACGAGGGAGACACTGGGAGACACGGGGAGAGACACGTGGAGACACGGAGAGACACGTGAAGACACACGGGGAGACACGGGGAGACACGGGGAGACACGGGGCAGACGCGGGGAGACACTGGAAGACACACTGGGAGACACACGGAGACACGAGGAGACACTGAGAGACACGTGGATAGACACTGAGAGACACGGGGACACACGGAGAGACACTGAGAGACACTGGGAGAGACAGGGAGACATTGGGAGACACGTGGAGACACTGGGAGAGACAGGGAGACATTAGGAGACACGTGGAGACACTGGGAGAGACAGGGAGACATTGGGAGACACGTGGAGAGACACACAGAGAGACACGGGGAGACACAGGGAGACACGGGAGAGACACTGAGAGTAACGGGGAGACACACGGGGGAGACACGTGGAGACAGAGGGAGACACACTGGGAGACACACGGAGACATTGGGAGACACTGAGAGATACGGGGAGACACTGGGAGACACGGAGAGAGACTGGGAGACACAGAGAGACACGGGGAGACACTGGGAGACACGTGGAGAGACTGGGAGACACGGGGAGACAGTGGGAGAAACGGGGGAGACACGGGGAGACACTGGGAGAGACACAGGGAGAGACACGGGAGAGACTGGGAGACACGGGGAGACACGGGGAGAGACACTGAGAGACACGTGGAGACACGGGGAGACACTGAGACACACGGGGAGACACACGGAGACACTGGGAGACACGGGGAGACACTGGGAGACACGGGGAGACACTGGGAGACATGGGGAGACACAGAGAGACACGGGGAGACACTGGGAGACACGGGGAGAGACTGCGAGACACGGGGAGACACGGGGAGATACTGGGAGACACACGGAGAGACACAGGGAGACACGTGGAGACACTGGGTGACATGGGGAGAGACAGGGAGATATGGGGAGACACAGGGAGACACTGGGAGAGACTGGGAGACACTGGGAGACACACGGAGAGACACGGGGAGACACGGGTAGACACAGGGAGACACGGCGAGACACAGGGAGACACACGGAGAGACACAGGGAGACACAGGGAGACACAGGGAGACACGGCGAGACACAGGGAGACACACGGAGAGACACAGGGAGACACGGGGAGAGACTGGGAGACAGACAGACACGGGGAGACAGTGGGAGACATGGCGAGACACTGGGAGACACGGGGAGACACACTGGGAGACACGGGGAGACACGGAGAGACACACAGAGACACTGAGACACACGTGGAGACACGGGTAGACACAGGGAGATACACGGAGAGACACGGAGCGAGACGCACAGGGAGACACAGGGAGACACACGTGGAGACACACGGAGAGACACGGGGAGACACTGGGAGACACGTGGAGACACGGGGAGACACACAGAGACACACTGGGAGACACAATGGGAGACACCTGGAGACACTGGGAGACACATGGGGAGACACTGGGAGACACTGAGAGACACGTGGAGACACGGAGAGACACGGAGAGACACACTGGGAGACACGGAGAGACACACTGGGGAGACTCTGGGAGACACGGGGGAGACACGGAGAGACACGTGGAGACACGTGAAGACACGTGGAGACACACGGAGAGACACAGGGAGACACGGAGAGACACGTGGAGACACGTGGAGACATGTGGAGACACACGGAGAGACACAGGGAGACACAGGGTGACACGGAGAGACACAGGGAGACACTGGGAGACACGGGGAGAGACACACGGAGAGACACGGGGAGACACGGGGAGACACGGGGAGACACACGGAGAGACACACGGGAGAGACACGGGGAGACACGGGGAGACAGTGCGAGACACGGGGAGACACACGGAGAGACACGGGGAGAGACACACATGAGAGACACGGGGAGACACACGGGGGAGACACGCGGGGAGACACGCGGAGACACACTGACAGACACACTGGGGGACACGTGGAGACACTGGGAGACACTGGGAGACACGGAGAGACACGTGGAGACACGTGGAGACACACGGAGAGACACAGGGAGACACAGGGAGACACGGAGAGACACGGGGAGACACGGGGAGAGACTGCGAGACACGGGGAGACACGGGGGAGACACGGGGGACATACGGAGAGACACGGGGAGATACTGGGAGACACACGGAGAGACACGGGGAGACACGGTGGGAGACACGGGGGGAGACACGGGGAGACACGGGGAGACACGGGGAGACACACGGAGAGACACGGGGAGACACGGTGGGAGACACGGGGGGAGATACGGGGAGACACGGGGAGACACGGGGAGAGACTGCGAGACACGGGGAGACACGGGGGAGACACGGGGGACACACAGAGAGACACAGGGAGACACTGCGAGACACGGGGAGACACAGGGAGACACAGGGAGACACACGGAGAGACACTGAGAGACACGGGGAGACACTGGGAGACACGGGGAAAGACTGGGAGACACTGGGAGAGACACAGGGAGAGACCCGGGGAAAGACTGGGAGACACGGGGAGAGATACACGGAGAGACACGTGGAGACACGGGGAGAGACACGGGGAGAGACACACGGAGACACGGGGAGACACTGGGAGACATGGGGAGACACTGAGAGACACGGGGAGAGACACGGGGAGAGACTTGGAGACACAGGGAGACACGTGGAGAGACACACGGAGAGACACGGAGACACTGGGAGACACGGGGAGGGACGCAGGAGAGACACACGGAGACACTGGGAGACACGGGGAGAGACACACGGAGAGACACTGGCAGACATGGAGAGACACACGGAGAGACACGTGGAGACACGGAGAGACACTGGGAGACACGGTGAGACAATGGGAGACACACGGAGAGACACGGGGAGCGACACGGGGAGACACGGGGAGACACTGAGAGACACGGGGAGACACGGGGAGACACGGGGAGAGACACACGTGGAAACACGGAGAGACACGTGAAGACACACGGGGAGACACATGGAGACACTGGGAGACACACGGAGAGACACGGCGAGACAGTGGGAGACACGGGGGACACAGGGAGACACGGGGAGACACAGGGAGACACACGTGGAGACACGGGAGAGACACGGGGAGAGACACACGGGGAGATACGGAGAGACACGGGGAGACACGGGGAGACACGAGGGAGACACTGGGAGACACGGGGAGAGACACGTGGAGACACGGAGAGACACGTGAAGACACACGGGGAGACACGGGGAGACACGGGGAGACACGGGGCAGACGCGGGGAGACACTGGAAGACACACTGGGAGACACACGGAGACACGAGGAGACACTGAGAGACACGTGGATAGACACTGAGAGACACGGGAACACACGGAGAGACACTGAGAGACACTGGGAGAGACAGGGAGACATTGGGAGACACGTGGAGACACTGGGAGAGACAGGGAGACATTGGGAGACACGTGGAGACACTGGGAGAGACAGGGAGACATTGGGAGACACGTGGAGAGACACACAGAGAGACACGGGGAGACACAGGGAGACACGGGAGAGACACTGAGAGTAACGGGGAGACACACGGGGGAGACACGTGGAGACAGAGGGAGACACAGGGAGACACACTGGGAGACACACGGAGACATTGGGAGACACTGAGAGATACGGGGAGACACTGGGAGACACGGGGAGAGACTGGGAGACACAGAGAGACACGGGGAGACACTGGGAGACACGTGGAGAGACTGGGAGACACGGGGAGACAGTGGGAGAAACGGGGGAGACACGGGGAGACACTGGGAGAGACACAGGGAGAGACACGGGAGAGACTGGGAGACACGGGGAGACACGGGGAGAGACACTGAGAGACACGTGGAGACACGGGGAGACACTGAGACACACGGGGAGACACACGGAGACACTGGGAGACACGGGGAGACACTGGGAGACACGGGGAGACACACGGAGAGACACAGGGAGACACGGAGAGACACGTGGAGACACGTGGAGACACACGGAGAGACACAGGGAGACACAGGGTGACACGGAGAGACACAGGGAGACACTGGGAGACACGGGGAGAGACACACGGAGAGACACGGGGAGACACGGGGAGACACGGGGAGACAGACGGAGAGACACACGGGAGAGACACCGGGAGACACGGGGAGACAGTGCGAGACACGGGGAGACACACGGAGAGACACGCGGAGAGACACACATGAGAGACACGGGGAGACCCACGGGGGAGACACGCGGGGAGACACGCGGAGACACACTGACAGAGACACTGGGGGACACGTGGAGACACTGGGAGACACTGGGAGACACGGAGAGACACGTGGAGACACGTGGAGACACACGGAGAGACACAGGGAGACACAGGGAGACACGGAGAGACACGGGGAGACACGGGGAGAGACTGCGAGACACGGGGAGACACGGGGGAGACACGGGGGACATACGGAGAGACACGGGGAGATACTGGGAGACACACGGAGAGACACGGGGAGACACGGTGGGAGACACGGGGGGAGACACGGGGAGACACGGGGAGACACGGGGAGAGACTGCGAGACACGGGGAGACACGGGGGAGACACGGGGGACACACGGAGAGACACAGGGAGACACTGCGAGACACGGGGAGACACAGGGAGACACAGGGAGACACACGGAGAGACACTGAGAGACACGGGAAGACACTGGGAGACACGGCGAGAGACTGGGAGACACTGGGAGAGACACAGGGAGAGACCCGGGGAAAGACTGGGAGACACGGGGAGAGACACACGGAGAGACACGTGGAGACACGGGGAGAGACATGGGGAGAGACACACGGAGACACGGGGAGACACTGGGAGACATGGGGAGACACTGAGAGACACGGGGAGAGACACGGGGAGAGACTTGGAGACACAGGGAGACACGGGGAGGGACGCGGGGAGAGACACACGGAGACACTGGGAGACACGGGGAGAGACACACGGAGAGACACTGGCAGACATGGAGAGACACACGGAGAGACACGTGGAGACACGGAGAGACACTGGGAGACACGGTGAGACACTGGGAGACACACGGAGAGACACGGGGAGCGACACGGGGAGACACGGGGAGACACTGAGAGACACGGGGAGACACGGGGAGACACGGGGAGAGACACACGTGGAAACACGGAGAGACACGTGAAGACACACGGGGAGACACATGGAGACACTGGGAGACACATGGAGAGACACGGGGAGAGACATGGGGAGAGACACACGGAGAGACACGGCGAGACAGTGGGAGACACGGGGGACACAGGGAGACACGGGGAGACACAGGGAGACACACGTGGAGACACGGGAGAGACACGGGGAGAGACACACGGGGAGATATGGAGAGACACGGGGAGACACGGGGAGACACGAGGGAGACACTGGGAGACACGGGGAGAGACACGTAGAGACACGGGGAGACACGAGGGAGACACTGGGAGACACGGGGAGAGACACGGGGAGACACGGGGAGACACGAGGGAGACACTGGGAGACACGGGGAGAGACACGTGGAGACACGGGGAGACACGAGGGAGACACTGGGAGACACGGGGAGAGACACGGGGAGACACGGGGAGACACGAGGGAGACACTGGGAGACACGGGGAGAGACACGTGGAGACACGGGGAGACACGAGGGAGACACTGGGAGACACGGGGAGAGACACGGGGAGACACGGGGAGACACGAGGGAGACACTGGGAGACACGGGGAGAGACACGGGGAGACACGGGGAGACACGAGGGAGACACTGGGAGACACGGGGAGAGACACGTGGAGACACGGAGAGACACGTGAAGACACACGGGGAGACACGGGGAGACACGGGGAGACACGGGGCAGACGCGGGGAGACACTGGAAGACACACTGGGAGACACACGGAGACACGAGGAGACACTGAGAGACACGTGGATAGACACTGAGAGACACGGGGACACACGGAGAGACACTGAGAGACACTGGGAGAGACAGGGAGACATTGGGAGACACGTGGAGACACTGGGAGAGACAGGGAGACATTAGGAGACACGTGTAGACACTGGGAGAGACAGGGAGACATTGGGAGACACGTGGAGAGACACACAGAGAGACACGGGGAGACACAGGGAGACACGGGAGAGACACTGAGAGTAACGGGGAGACACACGGGGGAGACACGTGGAGACAGAGGGAGACACACTGGGAGACACACGGAGACATTGGGAGACACTGGGAGACACGGAGAGAGACTGGGAGACACAGAGAGACACGGGGAGACACTGGGAGACACGTGGAGAGACTGGGAGACACGGGGAGACAGTGGGAGAAACGGGGGAGACACGGGGAGACACTGGGAGAGACACAGGGAGAGACACGGGAGAGACTGGGAGACACGGGGAGACACGGGGAGAGACACTGAGAGACACGTGGAGACACGGGGAGACACTGAGACACACGGGGAGACACACGGAGACACTGGGAGACACGGGGAGACACTGGGAGACACGGGGAGACACTGGGAGACATGGGGAGACACAGAGAGACACGGGGAGACACGGGGAGACACGAGGGAGACACTGGGAGACACGGGGAGAGACACGGGGAGACACGGGGAGACACGAGGGAGACACTGGGAGACACGGGGAGAGACACGTGGAGACACGGAGAGACACGTGAAGACACACGGGGAGACACGGGGAGACACGGGGAGACACGGGGCAGACGCGGGGAGACACTGGAAGACACACTGGGAGACACACGGAGACACGAGGAGACACTGAGAGACACGTGGATAGACACTGAGAGACACGGGGACACACGGAGAGACACTGAGAGACACTGGGAGAGACAGGGAGACATTGGGAGACACGTGGAGACACTGGGAGAGACAGGGAGACATTAGGAGACACGTGGAGACACTGGGAGAGACAGGGAGACATTGGGAGACACGTGGAGAGACACACAGAGAGACACGGGGAGACACAGGGAGACACGGGAGAGACACTGAGAGTAACGGGGAGACACACGGGGGAGACACGTGGAGACAGAGGGAGACACACTGGGAGACACACGGAGACATTGGGAGACACTGAGAGATACGGGGAGACACTGGGAGACACGGAGAGAGACTGGGAGACACAGAGAGACACGGGGAGACACTGGGAGACACGTGGAGAGACTGGGAGACACGGGGAGACAGTGGGAGAAACGGGGGAGACACGGGGAGACACTGGGAGAGACACAGGGAGAGACACGGGAGAGACTGGGAGACACGGGGAGACACGGGGAGAGACACTGAGAGACACGTGGAGACACGGGGAGACACTGAGACACACGGGGAGACACACGGAGACACTGGGAGACACGGGGAGACACTGGGAGACACGGGGAGACACTGGGAGACATGGGGAGACACAGAGAGACACGGGGAGACACTGGGAGACACGGGGAGAGACTGCGAGACACGGGGAGACACGGGGAGATACTGGGAGACACACGGAGAGACACAGGGAGACACGTGGAGACACTGGGTGACATGGGGAGAGACAGGGAGATATGGGGAGACACAGGGAGACACTGGGAGAGACTGGGAGACACTGGGAGACACACGGAGAGACACGGGGAGACACGGGTAGACACAGGGAGACACGGCGAGACACAGGGAGACACACGGAGAGACACAGGGAGACACAGGGAGACACAGGGAGACACGGCGAGACACAGGGAGACACACGGAGAGACACAGGGAGACACGGGGAGAGACTGGGAGACAGACAGACACGGGGAGACAGTGGGAGACATGGCGAGACACTGGGAGACACGGGGAGACACACTGGGAGACACGGGGAGACACGGAGAGACACACAGAGACACTGAGACACACGTGGAGACACGGGTAGACACAGGGAGATACACGGAGAGACACGGAGCGAGACGCACAGGGAGACACAGGGAGACACACGTGGAGACACACGGAGAGACACGGGGAGACACTGGGAGACACGTGGAGACACGGGGAGACACACAGAGACACACTGGGAGACACAATGGGAGACACCTGGAGACACTGGGAGACACATGGGGAGACACTGGGAGACACTGAGAGACACGTGGAGACACGGAGAGACACGGAGAGACACACTGGGAGACACGGAGAGACACACTGGGGAGACTCTGGGAGACACGGGGGAGACACGGAGAGACACGTGGAGACACGTGAAGACACGTGGAGACACACGGAGAGACACAGGGAGACACGGAGAGACACGTGGAGACACGTGGAGACATGTGGAGACACACGGAGAGACACAGGGAGACACAGGGTGACACGGAGAGACACAGGGAGACACTGGGAGACACGGGGAGAGACACACGGAGAGACACGGGGAGACACGGGGAGACACGGGGAGACACACGGAGAGACACACGGGAGAGACACGGGGAGACACGGGGAGACAGTGCGAGACACGGGGAGACACACGGAGAGACACGGGGAGAGACACACATGAGAGACACGGGGAGACACACGGGGGAGACACGCGGGGAGACACGCGGAGACACACTGACAGACACACTGGGGGACACGTGGAGACACTGGGAGACACTGGGAGACACGGAGAGACACGTGGAGACACGTGGAGACACACGGAGAGACACAGGGAGACACAGGGAGACACGGAGAGACACGGGGAGACACGGGGAGAGACTGCGAGACACGGGGAGACACGGGGGAGACACGGGGGACATACGGAGAGACACGGGGAGATACTGGGAGACACACGGAGAGACACGGGGAGACACGGTGGGAGACACGGGGGGAGACACGGGGAGACACGGGGAGACACGGGGAGACACACGGAGAGACACGGGGAGACACGGTGGGAGACACGGGGGGAGATACGGGGAGACACGGGGAGACACGGGGAGAGACTGCGAGACACGGGGAGACACGGGGGAGACACGGGGGACACACAGAGAGACACAGGGAGACACTGCGAGACACGGGGAGACACAGGGAGACACAGGGAGACACACGGAGAGACACTGAGAGACACGGGGAGACACTGGGAGACACGGGGAAAGACTGGGAGACACTGGGAGAGACACAGGGAGAGACCCGGGGAAAGACTGGGAGACACGGGGAGAGATACACGGAGAGACACGTGGAGACACGGGGAGAGACACGGGGAGAGACACACGGAGACACGGGGAGACACTGGGAGACATGGGGAGACACTGAGAGACACGGGGAGAGACACGGGGAGAGACTTGGAGACACAGGGAGACACGTGGAGAGACACACGGAGAGACACGGAGACACTGGGAGACACGGGGAGGGACGCAGGAGAGACACACGGAGACACTGGGAGACACGGGGAGAGACACACGGAGAGACACTGGCAGACATGGAGAGACACACGGAGAGACACGTGGAGACACGGAGAGACACTGGGAGACACGGTGAGACAATGGGAGACACACGGAGAGACACGGGGAGCGACACGGGGAGACACGGGGAGACACTGAGAGACACGGGGAGACACGGGGAGACACGGGGAGAGACACACGTGGAAACACGGAGAGACACGTGAAGACACACGGGGAGACACATGGAGACACTGGGAGACACACGGAGAGACACGGCGAGACAGTGGGAGACACGGGGGACACAGGGAGACACGGGGAGACACAGGGAGACACACGTGGAGACACGGGAGAGACACGGGGAGAGACACACGGGGAGATACGGAGAGACACGGGGAGACACGGGGAGACACGAGGGAGACACTGGGAGACACGGGGAGAGACACGTGGAGACACGGAGAGACACGTGAAGACACACGGGGAGACACGGGGAGACACGGGGAGACACGGGGCAGACGCGGGGAGACACTGGAAGACACACTGGGAGACACACGGAGACACGAGGAGACACTGAGAGACACGTGGATAGACACTGAGAGACACGGGAACACACGGAGAGACACTGAGAGACACTGGGAGAGACAGGGAGACATTGGGAGACACGTGGAGACACTGGGAGAGACAGGGAGACATTGGGAGACACGTGGAGACACTGGGAGAGACAGGGAGACATTGGGAGACACGTGGAGAGACACACAGAGAGACACGGGGAGACACAGGGAGACACGGGAGAGACACTGAGAGTAACGGGGAGACACACGGGGGAGACACGTGGAGACAGAGGGAGACACAGGGAGACACACTGGGAGACACACGGAGACATTGGGAGACACTGAGAGATACGGGGAGACACTGGGAGACACGGGGAGAGACTGGGAGACACAGAGAGACACGGGGAGACACTGGGAGACACGTGGAGAGACTGGGAGACACGGGGAGACAGTGGGAGAAACGGGGGAGACACGGGGAGACACTGGGAGAGACACAGGGAGAGACACGGGAGAGACTGGGAGACACGGGGAGACACGGGGAGAGACACTGAGAGACACGTGGAGACACGGGGAGACACTGAGACACACGGGGAGACACACGGAGACACTGGGAGACACGGGGAGACACTGGGAGACACGGGGAGACACACGGAGAGACACAGGGAGACACGGAGAGACACGTGGAGACACGTGGAGACACACGGAGAGACACAGGGAGACACAGGGTGACACGGAGAGACACAGGGAGACACTGGGAGACACGGGGAGAGACACACGGAGAGACACGGGGAGACACGGGGAGACACGGGGAGACAGACGGAGAGACACACGGGAGAGACACCGGGAGACACGGGGAGACAGTGCGAGACACGGGGAGACACACGGAGAGACACGCGGAGAGACACACATGAGAGACACGGGGAGACCCACGGGGGAGACACGCGGGGAGACACGCGGAGACACACTGACAGAGACACTGGGGGACACGTGGAGACACTGGGAGACACTGGGAGACACGGAGAGACACGTGGAGACACGTGGAGACACACGGAGAGACACAGGGAGACACAGGGAGACACGGAGAGACACGGGGAGACACGGGGAGAGACTGCGAGACACGGGGAGACACGGGGGAGACACGGGGGACATACGGAGAGACACGGGGAGATACTGGGAGACACACGGAGAGACACGGGGAGACACGGTGGGAGACACGGGGGGAGACACGGGGAGACACGGGGAGACACGGGGAGAGACTGCGAGACACGGGGAGACACGGGGGAGACACGGGGGACACACGGAGAGACACAGGGAGACACTGCGAGACACGGGGAGACACAGGGAGACACAGGGAGACACACGGAGAGACACTGAGAGACACGGGAAGACACTGGGAGACACGGCGAGAGACTGGGAGACACTGGGAGAGACACAGGGAGAGACCCGGGGAAAGACTGGGAGACACGGGGAGAGACACACGGAGAGACACGTGGAGACACGGGGAGAGACATGGGGAGAGACACACGGAGACACGGGGAGACACTGGGAGACATGGGGAGACACTGAGAGACACGGGGAGAGACACGGGGAGAGACTTGGAGACACAGGGAGACACGGGGAGGGACGCGGGGAGAGACACACGGAGACACTGGGAGACACGGGGAGAGACACACGGAGAGACACTGGCAGACATGGAGAGACACACGGAGAGACACGTGGAGACACGGAGAGACACTGGGAGACACGGTGAGACACTGGGAGACACACGGAGAGACACGGGGAGCGACACGGGGAGACACGGGGAGACACTGAGAGACACGGGGAGACACGGGGAGACACGGGGAGAGACACACGTGGAAACACGGAGAGACACGTGAAGACACACGGGGAGACACATGGAGACACTGGGAGACACATGGAGAGACACGGGGAGAGACATGGGGAGAGACACACGGAGAGACACGGCGAGACAGTGGGAGACACGGGGGACACAGGGAGACATGGGGAGACACAGGGAGACACACGTGGAGACACGGGAGAGACACGGGGAGAGACACACGGGGAGATATGGAGAGACACGGGGAGACACGGGGAGACACGAGGGAGACACTGGGAGACACGGGGAGAGACACGTAGAGACACGGGGAGACACGAGGGAGACACTGGGAGACACGGGGAGAGACACGGGGAGACACGGGGAGACACGAGGGAGACACTGGGAGACACGGGGAGAGACACGTGGAGACACGGGGAGACACGAGGGAGACACTGGGAGACACGGGGAGAGACACGGGGAGACACGGGGAGACACGAGGGAGACACTGGGAGACACGGGGAGAGACACGTGGAGACACGGGGAGACACGAGGGAGACACTGGGAGACACGGGGAGAGACACGGGGAGACACGGGGAGACACGAGGGAGACACTGGGAGACACGGGGAGAGACACGGGGAGACACGGGGAGACACGAGGGAGACACTGGGAGACACGGGGAGAGACACGTGGAGACACGGAGAGACACGTGAAGACACACGGGGAGACACGGGGAGACACGGGGAGACACGGGGCAGACGCGGGGAGACACTGGAAGACACACTGGGAGACACACGGAGACACGAGGAGACACTGAGAGACACGTGGATAGACACTGAGAGACACGGGGACACACGGAGAGACACTGAGAGACACTGGGAGAGACAGGGAGACATTGGGAGACACGTGGAGACACTGGGAGAGACAGGGAGACATTGGGAGACACGTGGAGACACTGGGAGAGACAGGGAGACATTGGGAGACACGTGGAGAGACACACAGAGAGACACGGGGAGACACAGGGAGACACGGGAGAGACACTGAGAGTAACGGGGAGACACACGGGGGAGACACGTGGAGACAGAGGGAGACACTGAGAGATACGGGGAGACACTGGGAGACACGGAGAGAGACTGGGAGACACAGAGAGACACGGGGAGACACTGGGAGACACGTGGAGAGACTGGGAGACACGGGGAGACAGTGGGAGAAACGGGGGAGACACGGGGAGACACTGGGAGAGACACAGGGAGAGACACGGGAGAGACTGGGAGACACGGGGAGACACGGGGAGAGACACTGAGAGACACGTGGAGACACGGGGAGACACTGAGACACACGGGGAGACACACGGAGACACTGGGAGACACGGGGAGACACTGGGAGACACGGGGAGACACTGGGAGACATGGGGAGACACAGAGAGACACGGGGAGACACTGGGAGACACGGGGAGAGACTGCGAGACACGGGGAGACACGGGGAGATACTGGGAGACACACGGAGAGACACAGGGAGACACGTGGAGACACTGGGTGACATGGGGAGAGACAGGGAGATATGGGGAGACACAGGGAGACACTGGGAGAGACTGGGAGACACTGGGAGACACACGGAGAGACACGGGGAGACACGGGTAGACACAGGGAGACACGGCGAGACACAGGGAGACACACGGAGAGACACAGGGAGACACAGGGAGACACAGGGAGACACGGCGAGACACAGGGAGACACACGGAGAGACACAGGGAGACACAGGGAGACACGTGGAGACACGTGGAGACACACAGAGACACTGAGAGACACACAGAGACACTGAGAGACACACAGAGACACGGAGAGACACTGAGAGACACGTGGAGACACGTGGAGACACACAGAGACACTGAGAGACACAAAGAGACACTGAGAGACACTGGGAGACACACTGACACACACAGAGACACACGGAGAGACACACAGAGACACTGAGAGACACACGGAGATACACGTGGAGACACGTGGAGACACACTGAGAGACACTGAGAGACACTGAGAGACACACAGAGACACACAGAGACACACAGAGACACTGAGAGACACTGGGAGACACTGGGCGACACTGAGACACGTGGAGACACACAGAGACACACAGAGACACACAGAGACACTGAGAGACACACAGAGACACTGGGAGACACTGAGACACGTGGAGACACGTGGAGACACACAGAGACACTGAGAGACACACAGAGACACTGAGAGACACTGAGAAACTGAGAGACACGTGGAGACACACAGTGAGTACCTGGTATCCGCGATCCCTGCAGTAGGAGATGCAGCTCTGTACCATGAGTTTGGGGAACGTGGAGACACGTGGAGACACAGAGACACACAGAGACACACAGAGACACTGAGAGACACACAGAGACACGTGGAGACACAGAGACACACAGAAACACACTGAGAGACACACAGAGACACTGAGACACACAGTGAGTACCTGGTACCCGCGATCCCTGCAGTAGGAGATGCAGGTCTGTACCGTGAGCTTGGGGAAAGTGGAGACACGTGGAGACACGTGGAGACACACAGGGAGACACACAGAGACACTGAGAGACACACAGAGACACTGAGAGACACACAGAGACACACAGAGACACTGAGAGACACTGAGAGACACACAGAGACACTGAGAGACACACAGAGACACTGAGAGACACACAGAGACACGTGGAGACACGTGGAGACACACTGGGAGTACCTGGTATCCGCGATCCCTGCAGTAGGAGATGCAGCTCTGTACCGTGAGCTTGGGGAACGTGGAGACACGTAGAGACACGTGGAGACACACAGAGACACTGAGAGACACACAGAGACACTGGGAGACACGGGGAGACACTGAGAGACACTGAGACACTGAGAGACACGTGGAGACACACAGAGACACTGGGAGACACTGAGACACTGAGAGACACGTGGAGACACACAGAGACACTGGGAGACACTGAGACACTGAGAGACACACAGAGACACACAGAGACACTGAGAGACACGTGGAGACACTGAGATACACTGAGAGACACGTGGAGACACTGAGAGACACACAGAGACACACAGAGACACTGAGACACTGAGAGACACTGAGAGACACACAGAGACACTGAGACACACGTGGAGACACACAGAGACACACAGAGACACTGAGAGACACACAGAGACACACAGAGACACTGAGAGACACACAGAGACACTGAGACACACGTGGAGACACACAGAGACACTGGGAGACACTGAGACACTGAGAGACACGTGGAGACACACAGAGACACTGGGAGACACTGAGACACTGAGAGACACACAGAGACACACAGAGACACTGAGAGACACGTGGAGACACTGAGAGACACTGAGAGACACGTGGAGACACTGAGAGACACTGAGAGACACACAGAGACACACAGAGACACTGGGAGACACTGAGACACTGAGAGACACACAGAGACACACAGAGACACTGAGAGGCACGTGGAGACACTGAGACACTGAGACACACGTGGAGACACACAGAGACACACAGAGACACTGAGAGACACACAGAGACACACAGAGACACTGAGAGACACACAGAGACACTGAGACACACGTGGAGACACACAGAGACACTGGGAGACACTGAGACACTGAGAGACACGTGGAGACACACAGAGACACTGGGAGACACTGAGACACTGAGAGACACACAGAGACACACAGAGACACTGAGAGACACGTGGAGACACTGAGAGACACTGAGAGACACGTGGAGACACTGAGAGACACTGAGAGACACACAGAGACACACAGAGACACTGGGAGACACTGAGACACTGAGAGACACACAGAGACACACAGAGACACTGAGAGGCACGTGGAGACACTGAGAGACACTGAGAGACACGTGGAGACACTGAGAGACACACAGAGACACACAGAGACACTCGGAGACACTGAGACACTGAGAGACACACAGAGACACACAGAGACACTGAGAGACACGTGGAGACACTGAGAGACACGTGGAGACACTGAGAGACACTGAGAGACACACAGAGACACTGAGACACTGAGAGACACTGAGAGACACACAGAGACACTGAGACACACGTGGAGACACACAGAGACACACAGAGACACTGGGAGACACTGAGACACTGAGAGACACACAGAGACACACAGAGACACTGAGAGGCACGTGGAGACACTGAGATACACTGAGAGACACGTGGAGACACTGAGAGACACACAGAGACACACAGAGACACTCGGAGACACTGAGACACTGAGAGACACACAGAGACACACAGAGACACTGAGAGACACGTGGAGACACTGAGAGACACGTGGAGACACTGAGAGACACTGAGAGACACACAGAGACACTGAGACACTGAGAGACACTGAGAGACACACAGAGACACTGAGACACACGTGGAGACACACAGAGACACACAGAGACACTGAGAGACACACAGACACACAGAGACACTGAGAGACACACAGAGACACTGAGACACACGTGGAGACACACAGAGACACTGGGAGACACTGAGACACTGAGAGACACGTGGAGACACACAGAGACACTGGGAGACACTGAGACACTGAGAGACACACAGAGACACACAGAGACACTGAGAGACACGTGGAGACACTGAGAGACACTGAGAGACACGTGGAGACACTGAGAGACACTGAGAGACACACAGAGACACACAGAGACACTGGGAGACACTGAGACACTGAGAGACACACAGAGACACTGAGAGGCACGTGGAGACACTGAGAGACACTGAGAGACACGTGGAGACACTGAGAGACACTGAGAGACACACAGAGACACTGAGAGACACACAGAGACACTGAGAGACACACAGAGACACTGAGAGACACTGAGAGACACACAGAGACACTGAGACACACAGAGACACACAGATACACTGAGAAACACTGAGACACACGTGGAGACACACAGAGACACAGGGAGACACACAGAGACACGTGGAGACACTCTGGGAGTACCTGGTACCCGCGATCCCTGCAGTAGGAAATGCAGGTCTGTACCGTGAGCTTGGGGAACGTGGAGACACGTGGAGACACACAGACACACTGAGAGACACACAAAGACACTGAGAGACACACAGAGACACGTGGAGACACTGAGAGACACACAGAGACACTGAGAGACACTGGGAGACACGTGGAGACACGGGGAGACACTGAGAGACACGGGGAGACACTGAGAGACACACAGAGACACTGAGACACTGAGAGACACACAGAGACACTGAGAGACATACAGAGACACTGGGAGACACTGAGAGACACTGAGACACGTGGAGACACACTGGGAGTACCTGGTATCCGCGATCCCTGCAGTAGGAGATGCAGCTCTGTACCGTGAGCTTGGGGAACGTGGAGACACGTGGAGACACAGAGAGACACTGGGAGACACATGGAGAGACACGGGGAGAGACATGGGGAGAGACACACGGAGAGACACGGCGAGACAGTGGGAGACACGGGGGACACAGGGAGACACGGGGAGACACAGGGAGACACACGTGGAGACACGGGAGAGACACGGGGAGAGACACACGGGGAGATATGGAGAGACACGGGGAGACACGGGGAGACACGAGGGAGACACTGGGAGACACGGGGAGAGACACGTAGAGACACGGGGAGACACGAGGGAGACACTGGGAGACACGGGGAGAGACACGGGGAGACACGGGGAGACACGAGGGAGACACTGGGAGACACGGGGAGAGACACGTGGAGACACGGGGAGACACGAGGGAGACACTGGGAGACACGGGGAGAGACACGGGGAGACACGGGGAGACACGAGGGAGACACTGGGAGACACGGGGAGAGACACGTGGAGACACGGGGAGACACGAGGGAGACACTGGGAGACACGGGGAGAGACACGGGGAGACACGGGGAGACACGAGGGAGACACTGGGAGACACGGGGAGAGACACGTGGAGACACGGAGAGACACGTGAAGACACACGGGGAGACACGGGGAGACACGGGGAGACACGGGGCAGACGCGGGGAGACACTGGAAGACACACTGGGAGACACACGGAGACACGAGGAGACACTGAGAGACACGTGGATAGACACTGAGAGACACGGGGACACACGGAGAGACACTGAGAGACACTGGGAGAGACAGGGAGACATTGGGAGACACGTGGAGACACTGGGAGAGACAGGGAGACATTGGGAGACACGTGGAGACACTGGGAGAGACAGGGAGACATTGGGAGACACGTGGAGAGACACACAGAGAGACACGGGGAGACACAGGGAGACACGGGAGAGACACTGAGAGTAACGGGGAGACACACGGGGGAGACACGTGGAGACAGAGGGAGACACACTGGGAGACACACGGAGACATTGGGAGACACTGAGAGATACGGGGAGACACTGGGAGACACGGAGAGAGACTGGGAGACACAGAGAGACACGGGGAGACACTGGGAGACACGTGGAGAGACTGGGAGACACGGGGAGACAGTGGGAGAAACGGGGGAGACACGGGGAGACACTGGGAGAGACACAGGGAGAGACACGGGAGAGACTGGGAGACACGGGGAGACACGGGGAGAGACACTGAGAGACACGTGGAGACACGGGGAGACACTGAGACACACGGGGAGACACACGGAGACACTGGGAGACACGGGGAGACACTGGGAGACACGGGGAGACACTGGGAGACATGGGGAGACACAGAGAGACACGGGGAGACACTGGGAGACACGGGGAGAGACTGCGAGACACGGGGAGACACGGGGAGATACTGGGAGACACACGGAGAGACACAGGGAGACACGTGGAGACACTGGGTGACATGGGGAGAGACAGGGAGATATGGGGAGACACAGGGAGACACTGGGAGAGACTGGGAGACACTGGGAGACACACGGAGAGACACGGGGAGACACGGGTAGACACAGGGAGACACGGCGAGACACAGGGAGACACACGGAGAGACACAGGGAGACACAGGGAGACACGTGGAGACACGTGGAGACACACAGAGACACTGAGAGACACACAGAGACACTGAGAGACACACAGAGACACGGAGAGACACTGAGAGACACGTGGAGACACGTGGAGACACACAGAGACACTGAGAGACACAAAGAGACACTGAGAGACACTGGGAGACACACTGACACACACAGAGACACACGGAGAGACACACAGAGACACTGAGAGACACACGGAGATACACGTGGAGACACGTGGAGACACACTGAGAGACACTGAGAGACACACAGAGACACACAGAGACACACAGAGACACTGAGAGACACTGGGAGACACTGGGCGACACTGAGACACGTGGAGACACACAGAGACACACAGAGACACACAGAGACACTGAGAGACACACAGAGACACTGGGAGACACTGAGACACGTGGAGACACGTGGAGACACACAGAGACACTGAGAGACACACAGAGACACTGAGAGACACTGAGACACTGAGAGACACGTGGAGACACACAGTGAGTACCTGGTATCCGCGATCCCTGCAGTAGGAGATGCAGCTCTGTACCATGAGTTTGGGGAACGTGGAGACACGTGGAGACACAGAGACACACAGAGACACACAGAGACACTGAGAGACACACAGAGACACGTGGAGACACAGAGACACACAGAAACACACTGAGAGACACACAGAGACACTGAGACACACAGTGAGTACCTGGTACCCGCGATCCCTGCAGTAGGAGATGCAGGTCTGTACCGTGAGCTTGGGGAAAGTGGAGACACGTGGAGACACGTGGAGACACACAGGGAGACACACAGAGACACTGAGAGACACACAGAGACACTGAGAGACACACAGAGACACACAGAGACACTGAGAGACACTGAGAGACACACAGAGACACTGAGAGACACACAGAGACACTGAGAGACACACAGAGACACGTGGAGACACGTGGAGACACACTGGGAGTACCTGGTATTCGCGATCCCTGCAGTAGGAGATGCAGCTCTGTACCGTGAGCTTGGGGAACGTGGAGACACGTAGAGACACGTGGAGACACACAGAGCCACTGAGAGACACACAGAGACACTGGGAGACACGGGGAGACACTGAGAGACACTGAGACACTGAGAGACACGTGGAGACACACAGAGACACTGGGAGACACTGAGACACTGAGAGACACGTGGAGACACACAGAGACACTGGGAGACACTGAGACACTGAGAGACACACAGAGACACACAGAGACACTGAGAGACACGTGGAGACACTGAGATACACTGAGAGACACGTGGAGACACTGAGAGACACACAGAGACACACAGAGACACTGAGACACTGAGAGACACTGAGAGACACACAGAGACACTGAGACACACGTGGAGACACACAGAGACACACAGAGACACTGAGAGACACACAGAGACACACAGAGACACTGAGAGACACACAGAGATACTGAGACACACGTGGAGACACACAGAGACACTGGGAGACACTGAGACACTGAGAGACACGTGGAGACACACAGAGACACTGGGAGACACTGAGACACTGAGAGACACACAGAGACACACAGAGACACTGAGAGACACGTGGAGACACTGAGAGACACTGAGAGACACGTGGAGACACTGAGAGACACTGAGAGACACACAGAGACACACAGAGACACTGGGAGACACTGAGACACTGAGAGACACACAGAGACACACAGAGACACTGAGAGGCACGTGGAGACACTGAGACACTGAGACACACGTGGAGACACACAGAGACACACAGAGACACTGAGAGACACACAGAGACACACAGAGACACTGAGAGACACACAGAGACACTGAGACACACGTGGAGACACACAGAGACACTGGGAGACACTGAGACACTGAGAGACACGTGGAGACACACAGAGACACTGGGAGACACTGAGACACTGAGAGACACACAGAGACACACAGAGACACTGAGAGACACGTGGAGACACTGAGAGACACTGAGAGACACGTGGAGACACTGAGAGACACTGAGAGACACACAGAGACACACAGAGACACTGGGAGACACTGAGACACTGAGAGACACACAGAGACACACAGAGACACTGAGAGGCACGTGGAGACACTGAGAGACACTGAGAGATACGTGGAGACACTGAGAGACACACAGAGACACACAGAGACACTCGGAGACACTGAGACACTGAGAGACACACAGAGACACACAGAGACACTGAGAGACACGTGGAGACACTGAGAGACACGTGGAGACACTGAGAGACACTGAGAGACACACAGAGACACTGAGACACTGAGAGACACTGAGAGACACACAGAGACACTGAGACACACGTGGAGACATACAGAGACACACAGAGACACTGGGAGACACTGAGACACTGAGAGACACACAGAGACACACAGAGACACTGAGAGGCACGTGGAGACACTGAGATACACTGAGAGACACGTGGAGACACTGAGAGACACACAGAGACACACAGAGACACTCGGAGACACTGAGAGACACACAGAGACACACAGAGACACTGAGAGACACGTGGAGACACTGAGAGACACGTGGAGACACTGAGAGACACTGAGAGACACACAGAGACACTGAGACACTGAGAGACACTGAGAGACACACAGAGACACTGAGACACACGTGGAGACACACAGAGACACACAGAGACACTGAGAGACACACAGAGACACACAGAGACACTGAGAGACACACAGAGACACTGAGACACACGTGGAGACACACAGAGACACTGGGAGACACTGAGACACTGAGAGACACGTGGAGACACACAGAGACACTGGGAGACACTGAGACACTGAGAGACACATAGAGACACACAGAGACACTGAGAGACACGTGGAGACACTGAGAGACACTGAGAGACACGTGGAGACACTGAGAGACACTGAGAGACACACAGAGACACACAGAGACACTGGGAGACACTGAGACACTGAGAGACACACAGAGACACACAGAGACACTGAGAGGCACGTGGAGACACTGAGAGACACTGAGAGACACGTGGAGACACTGAGAGACACTGAGAGACACACAGAGACACTGAGAGACACACAGAGACACTGAGAGACACACAGAGACACTGAGAGACACTGAGAGACACACAGAGACACTGAGACACACAGAGACACACAGATACACTGAGAAACACTGAGACACACGTGGAGACACACAGAGACACAGGGAGACACACAGAGACACGTGGAGACACTCTGGGAGTACCTGGTACCCGCGATCCCTGCAGTAGGAAATGCAGGTCTGTACCGTGAGCTTGGGGAACGTGGAGACACGTGGAGACACACAGACACACTGAGAGACACACAAAGACACTGAGAGACACACAGAGACACGTGGAGACACTGAGAGACACACAGAGACACTGAGAGACACTGGGAGACACGTGGAGACACGGGGAGACACTGAGAGACACGGGGAGACACTGAGAGACACACAGAGACACTGAGACACTGAGAGACACACAGAGACACTGAGAGACATACAGAGACACTGGGAGACACTGAGAGACACTGAGACACGTGGAGACACACTGGGAGTACCTGGTATCCGCGATCCCTGCAGTAGGAGATGCAGCTCTGTACCGTGAGCTTGGGGAACGTGGAGACACGTGGAGACACAGAGAGACACACAGAGACACTGAGAGACACTGAGACACGTGGAGACACACAGAGACACTGAGAGACACTGAGACACTGAGAGACACTGAGAGACACTGAGAGACACGTGGAGACACACAGAGACACTGGGAGACACTGAGAGACACGTGGAGACACGTGGAGACACTGAGAGACACTGAGAGACACGGGGAGACACTGAGAGACACACAGAGACACTGAGAGACACGTGGAGACACTGAGAGACACACAGAGACACTGAGAGACACACAGAGACACTGAGCCACACAGTGAGTACCTGGTATCCGCGATCCCTGCAGTAGGAGATGCAGCTCTGTACCGTGAGCTTGGCGAACGTGGAGACACGTGGAGACACAGAGAGACACACAGAGACACACAGAGACACTGAGAGACACACTGAGAGACACACAGAGACACACAGAAACACAGGGAGACACAGGGAGACACAGAGACACTGAGAGACACACTGAGACACTGAGAGACACTGAGAGACACTGGGAGACACTGGGAGACACTGGGAGACACTGACAGACACGTGGAGACACGTGGAGACACACAGAGACACTGAGACACACACATAGACACTGAGAGACACACAGAGAAACTGAGAGACACACAGAGAAACTGAGAGACAAACAGAGACACTGAGAGACACACAGAGACACTGAGAGACACGTGGAGACACTGAGAGACACACAGAGACACTGAGAGACACGTGAAGACACTGAGAGACACAAAGAGAAACTGAGAGACACACAGAGACACTGAGAGACACACAGAGACACTGAGAGACACGTGGAGACACTGAGAGACACGTGGAGACACTGAGACACACACAGAGACACTGAGACACACTGGGAGTACCTGGTACCCGCGATCCCTGCAGTAGGAGATGCAGCTCTGTACCGTGAGCTTGGGGAAAGTGGAGACACGTGGAGACACAGAGAGACACACAGAGACACTGAGAGACACTGGGAGACACGTGGAGACACGGGGAGACACTGAGAGACACGGGGAGACACTGAGAGACACACAGAGACACTGAGACACTGAGAGACACACAGAGACACTGAGAGACATACAGAAACACTGGGAGACACTGAGAGACACTGAGACACGTGGAGACACACTGGGAGTACCTGGTATCCGCGATCCCTGCAGTAGGAGATGCAGCTCTGTACCGTGAGCTTGGGGAACGTGGAGACACGTGGAGACACAGAGAGACACACAGAGACACTGAGAGACACTGAGACACGTGGAGACACACAGAGACACTGAGAGACACTGAGACACTGAGAGACACTGAGAGACACGTGGAGACACACAGAGACACTGGGAGACACTGAGAGACACGTGGAGACACGTGGAGACACTGAGAGACACTGAGAGACACGGGGAGACACTGAGAGACACACAGAGACACGTGGAGACACTGAGAGACACACAGAGACACTGAGAGACACGTGGAGACACTGAGAGACACACAGAGACACTGAGAGACACACAGAGACACTGAGCCACACAGTGAGTACCTGGTATCCGCGATCCCTGCAGTAGGAGATGCAGCTCTGTACCGTGAGCTTGGCGAACGTGGAGACACGTGGAGACACAGAGAGACACACAGAGACACACAGAGACACTGAGAGACACACTGAGAGACACACAGAGACACACAGAGACACAGGGAGACACAGGGAGACACAGAGACACTGAGAGACACACTGAGACACTGAGAGACACTGAGAGACACTGGGAGACACTGGGAGACACTGGGAGACACTGACAGACACGTGGAGACACGTGGAGACACACAGAGACACTGAGACACACACATAGACACTGAGAGACACACAGAGAAACTGAGAGACACACAGAGAAACTGAGAGACAAACAGAGACACTGAGAGACACACAGAGACACTGAGAGACACGTGGAGACACTGAGAGACACACAGAGACACTGAGAGACACGTGAAGACACTGAGAGACACACAGAGAAACTGAGAGACACACAGAGACACTGAGAGACACACAGAGACACTGAGAGACACGTTTAGACACTGAGAGACACGTGGAGACACTGAGACACACACAGAGACACTGAGACACACTGGGAGTACCTGGTACCCGCGATCCCTGCAGTAGGAGATGCAGCTCTGTACCGTGAGCTTGGGGAAAGTGGAGACACGTGGTGACACACAGATACACTGAGAGACACTGGGAGACACGTGGAGACACGGGGAGACACTGAGAGACACGGGGAGACACTGAGAGACACACAGAGACACTGAGACACTGAGAGACACACAGAGACACTGAGAGACATACAGAGACACGGGGAGACACTGAGAGACACTGAGAGATACTGAGAGACACACAGAGACACTGAGAGACACACAGAGACACTGAGAGACACACAGAGACACTGAGAGACACACAGAGACACGTGGAGACACTGAGAGACACACAGAGACACTGAGAGACACACAGAGACACTGGGAGACACTGAGACACGTGGAGACACACTGGGAGTACCTGGTATCCGCGATCCCTGCAGTAGGAGATGCAGGTCTGTACCGTGAGCTTGGGGAAAGTGGAGACACGTGGTGACACACAGAGACACTGAGAGACACTGGGAGACACGTGGAGACACGGGGAGACACTGAGAGACACGGGGAGACACTGAGAGACACACAGAGACACTGAGACACTGAGAGACACACAGAGACACTGAGAGACATACAGAGACACTGGGAGACACTGAGAGACACGTGGAGACACGTGGAGACACACAGTGAGTACCTGGTACCCGCGATCCCTGCAGTACGAGATGCAGCTCTGTACCGTGAGCTTGGGGAACGTGGCGCTGGGACCCGTCAGGAGAGGAGGGGAACCAGAGTCCTCAAAGCATCCCAAGTAGCCAGGCACTACTCAGAGGGGGGGGGGGAGTGGGGGGGTGGGTGAGTGGGGGGGGGGGGTGAGTGAGTGAGTGGGTGGGTGAGTGAGTGAGTGAGAGGGTGAGTGAATGAGTGAGTGGGTGAGTGAGTGGGTGAGTGGGTGGGTGAGTGGCTGGGTGAGTGAGTGGGTGGGTGAGTGGGTGGGTGAGTGAGTGGGTGGGTGAGTGGGTGAGTGAGTTGGTGGGTGGGTGAGTGGGTGAATGGGTGAGTGAGTGAGTGAGTGGGTGAGTGGATGGGTGAGTGGGTGAGTGAGTGAGTGGGTGGGTGGGTGGGTGAATGGGTGAATGGGTGAGTGGGTGAGTGGGTGGGTGAGTGGGTGGGTGAGTGAGTGGGTGGGTGAGTGGGTGAGTGAGTTGGTGGGTGGGTGAGTTGGTGAATGGGTGAGTGAGTGAGTGGGTGAGTGGATGGGTGAGTGGGTGAGTGAGTGAGTGGGTGGGTGAGTGGGTGAGTGAGTGGGTGAGTGGGTGAGTGAGTGAGTGGGTGGGTGAGTGGGTGAGTGGGTGAGTGAGTGATTGGGTGAGTGAGTGGGTGAGTGGGTGAGTGGGTGAGTGAGTGGGTGAGTGGGTGAGTGAGTGAGTGGGTGAGTGAGTGAGTGGGTGAGTGAGTGGGTGGGTGAGTGAGTGAGTGAGTGGGTAAGTGAGTGAGTGAGTGGGTGAGTGAGTGGGTGGGTGAGTGAGTGAGTGAGTGGGTGGGTGGGTGAGTGAGTGAGTGGGTGAGTGAGTGAGTGGGTGAGTGAGTGAGTGAGTGGGTGAGTGAGTGGTGAGTGGGTGAGTGAGTGGGTGAGTGAGTGAGTGAGTGGGTGAGTGGGTGAGTGGGTGAGTGAGTGGGTGAGTGAGTGGGTGGGTGAGTGAGTGAGTGGGTGAGTAGGTGAGTGGGTGAGTGAGTGGGTGAGTGGGTGAGTGAGTGGGTGAGTGAGTCAGTGAGTGGTGAGTGGGTGAGTGAGTGAGTGAGTGGTGAGTGGGTGAGTGAGTGAGTGGGTGGGTGAGTGAGTGAGTGGGTGAGTGAGTGAGTGTGTAGGCGAGTGAGTGAGTGAGTGGTGAGTGGTTGAGTGAGTGAGTGGGTGAGTGAGTGGGTGGGTGAGTGAGTGGGTGAGTGAGTGGGTGGGTGAGTGGGTGAGTGAGTGGGTGAGTGAGTGAGTGAGTGGGTGAGTGAGTGAGTGGGTGAGTGGGTGAGTGAGTGGGTGAGTGGGTGAGTGAGTGGGTGAGCGAGTGAGTGAGTGGGTGAGTGAGTGAGTGAGTGGGTGAGTGAGTGAGTGAGTAGTGAGTGAGTGAGTGGGTGGGTGAGTGGGTGAGTGGGTGAGTGAGTGGGTGAGTGAGTGAGTGGGTGAGTGGGTGAGTGAGTGGGTGAGTGAGTGAGTGGATGAGTGAGTGGGTGGGTGAGTGAGTGAGTGAGTGGGTGGGTGGGTGGATGAGTGAGTGAGTGAGTGGGTGAGTGAGTGAGTGAGTGGGTGAGTGAGTGGTGAGTGGGTGAGTGAGTGGGTGAGTGAGTGGGTGAGTGGGTGAGTGGGTGAGTGAGTGGGTGAGTGAGTGAGTGGGTGGGTGAGTGAGTGGGTGGGTGAGTGAGTGAGTGGGTGAGTGAGTGAGTGAGTGGGTGAGTGGGTGAGTGAGTGAGTGAGTGGGTGAGTGGGTGAGTGAGTGGGTTGAGTGAGTGAGTGGGTGAGTGAGTGGTGAGTGGGTGAGTGAGTGGGTGAGTGAGTGGGTGAGTGAGTGGGTGAGTGGGTGAGTGGGTGGGTGAGTGAGTGAGTGGGTGAGTGAGTGAGTGGGTGGGTGAGTGAGTGGGTGGGTGAGTGAGTGAGTGGGTGAGTGAGTGAGTGAGTGGGTGAGTGGGTGAGTGAGTGAGTGAGTGGGTGAGTGGGTGAGTGAGTGGGTGAGTGAGTGAGTGAGTGGGTGAGTGAGTGGTGAGTGGGTGAGTGAGTGGGGTGAGTGAGTGGGTGAGTGAGTGGGTGAGTGGGTGAGTGGGTGGGTGAGTGAGTGAGTGGGTGAGTGAGTGGGTGGGTGAGTGAGTGAGTGGGTGAGTGAGTGAGTGAGTGGGTGAGTGGGTGAGTGAGTGAGTGAGTGATGGGTGAGTGAGTGGGTGAGTGAGTGAGTGAGTGGTGAGTGGGTGAGTGAGTGAGTGAGTGGTGAGTGGGTGGGTGAGTGAGTGAGTGGGTGGGTGAGTGAGTGAGGTGGGGTGAGTGAGTGAGTGAGTGTGTAGGCGAGTGAGTGAGTGAGTGGTGAGTGGTTGAGTGAGTGAGTGGGTGAGTGAGTGGGTGGGTGAGTGAGTGGGTGAGTGAGTGGGTGGGTGGGTGAGTGGGTGGGTGAGTGAGTGGGTGAGTGGGTGAGTGAGTGGGTGAGTGAGTGGGTGGGGTGAGTGAGTGGGTGAGTGGGTGAGTGAGTGGGTGAGTGAGTGAGTGAGTGGGTGAGTGAGTGGGTGGGTGAGTGAGTGAGTGAGTGGGTGGGTGGGTGGGTGAGTGAGTGAGTGAGTGGGTGAGTGGGTGAGTGAGTGGGTGAGTGGGTGAGTGAGTGGGTGAGTGAGTGGTGAGTGGGTGAGTGAGTGGGTGAGTGAGTGGGTGGGTGGGTGAGTCAGTGAGTGAGTGGCTGAGTGAGTGCGTGAGTGGGTGAGGTGAGTGGGTGATGAGTGAGTGGGTGAGTGGGTGAGTGAGTGGGTGAGTGAGTGAGTGAGTGGGTGAGTGAGTGGGTGGGTGAGTGAGTGAGTGGGGTGGGTGGGTGAGTGAGTGAGTGAGTGGGTGAGTGAGTGGGTGAGTGAGTGAGTGAGTGGGTGAGTGGGTGAGTGAGTGGGTGAGTGAATGAGTGAGTGAGTGGGTGAGTGAGTGGGTGAGTGAGTGGGTGGGTGAGTGAGTGAGTGGGTGAGTGAGTGGGTGAGTGAGTGAGTGAGTGGGTGAGTGGGTGAGTGAGTGGGTGAGTGGGTGAGTGAGTGGTGAGTGGGTGAGTGAGTGAGTGAGTGGTGAGTGGGTGAGTGAGTGAGTGGGTGAGTGAGTGAGTGGGTGAGTGAGTGAGTGAGTGTGTAGGCGAGTGAGTGAGTGAGTGGTGAGTGGTTGAGTGAGTGAGTGAGTGGGTGAGTGAGTGGGTGAGTGGGTGGGTGGGTGAGTGGGTGGGTGAG
>NW_027423571.1:0-51873 GCF_048934315.1 Petromyzon marinus
CCACACAGTGACTAGTACACTACCACACTACCACAGTGACTAGTACACTACCACACTACCATAGTGACTAGTACACCCCCACACAGTGACTAGTACACTACCACACAGTGACTAGTACACTACCACACAGTGACTAGTACACTACCACACTACCACACAGTGACTAGTACACTACCACACAGTGACTAGTACACTACCACACTACCACAGCGACTAGTACACTACCACACTACCATAGTGACTAGTACACCCCCACACAGTGACTAGTACACTACCACACAGTGACTAGTACACTACCACACTACTACACAGTGACTAGTACACTACCACACAGTGACTAGTACACTACCACACTACTACACAGTGACTAGTACACTACCACACAGTGACTAGTACACTACCACACTACCACACAGTGACTAGTACACCCCCACACTACCACACAGTGACTAGTACACTACCACACAGTAACTAGTACACTACCACACTACCACACAGTGACTAGTACACTACCACACTACTACACAGTGACTAGTACACTACCACACTACCACACAGTGACTAGTACACTACCACACCGTGACTAGTACACTACCAGACAGTGACTAGTACACTACCACACAGTGACTAGTACACTACCACACTAGCACACAGTGACTAGTACACTACCACACTACTACACAGTGACTAGTACACTACCACACAGTGACTAGTACACTACCACACAGTGACTAGTACACTACCACACTACCACACAGTGACTAGTACACTACCACACTACTACACAGTGACTAGTACACTACCACACCGTGACTAGTACACTACCACACAGTGACTAGTACACTACCACACTACCACACAGTGACTAGTACACTACCACACAGTGACTAGTACACCCCCACACTACCACACAGTGACTAGTACACTACCACACAGTGACTAGTACACTACCACACTACCACAGTGACTAGTACACTACCACACTACCACAGTGACTAGTACACTACCACAGTGACTAGTACACTACCACACTACCACAGTGACTAGTACACTACCACACTACCACAGTGACTAGTACACTACCATAGTGACTAGTACACTACCACACTACCACACAGTGACTAGTACACTACCACACTACTACACAGTGACTAGTACACTACCACACTACCACAGTGACTAGTACACTACCATAGTGACTAGTACACTATACCACACTGGGACTGGACGAGTCTCACAGCCACGGCTTTGTTCGAGTGAACGTCCCGAGAGTTTCAGAACCTTCCCCAGCGGTCGACGTCCTCAGCCCCGTCCGTGGTAACGTGGAGTTGCGCTCACTCCGCTGTTGCAGCCCATGTCCAGGGCGAGGAACGGCGGCGCGGACTCCGGCAGGAGCCGCCTCAGAAGCTCGCGGGGCAGCAGCGCGACGCGTCGAGCCGGGGGGTTGAAGGCCGCCTAGTTGATGAAGTTCCCGTGGGGAGCCGCGCCTGGCTCCCTCTTCCTCGGGGCCCCGGGCGCTGCCATCTCCTCCCCGCCGTCCTCCTTCTTAATCTCCTCCTCGTCCTCCTCTTTCCTCGCCTCCATCCCTGTGGAGGCCGTAAGCGAGGAGGCTGTCAGGCGGGATCGGCACAAGCAAAAGGAGGGGAGCGGGACGCGCGAGTGTGTGGAGGCACAGTCAGCCATGTTACGTGGGGAAGTAAACACTGTGGAGACAGAGTCAGCCATGTTACGTGGGGAAGTAAACACTGTGGAGGCAGTCAGCCATGTTACGTGGGGAAGTGAACACCGTAGAGGCACAGTCAGCCATGTCACGTGGGGAAGTGAACATTGTGGAGGCAGTCAGCCATGTCACGTGGGGAAGTGAACACCGTGGAGGCAGTCAGCCATGTCACGTGGGGAAGTGAACATTGTGGAGGCAGTCAGCCATGTTACGTGGGGAAGTGAACATTGTGGAGGCAGTCAGCCATGTTACGTGGGGAAGTGAACACCGTGGAGGCAGTCAGCCATGTTACGTGGGGAAGTGAACACTGTGGAGGTAGTCAGCCATGTTACGTGGGGAAGTGAACACCGTGGAGGCAGTCAGCCATGTTACGTGGGGAAGTGAACACTGTGGAGGTAGTCAGCCATGTTACGTGGGGAAGTGAACACTGGAGGCAGTCAGCCATGTTACGTGGGGAAGTCAACACTGTGGAGGCACAGTCAGCCATGTTACGTGGGGAAGCGAACACCGTGGAGACAGTCAGCCATGTTACGTGGGGAAGTAAACACCGTGGAGACAGAGTCAGCCATGTTATGTGGGGAAGTCAACGACGTGGATGAAAATTCCGCCATGTTACGTCGGGAAGTGATCAACGTGGACACAGTCGGCGACGTTCCAAATACATAAAAACACTGGGGCACAGCGCTCACAGTCCAACAAAGACAAAGATCCCCCGTGTAGCCTGTGACAGACTGTTGGGGCAAGTGCTGTTAGCGAGTGGCAGCACCGATTAAGATCGGCACTGTGGCACACGACGGGGTGGTTGGCCAACACCACGCCCGGCCGCCTTTGTCTCCCCCAGTGGCGATGTTTACTACACACCGCGCACCTAGGGGGAAGGGGGGCCCAGGACCGGTTCAGATAATCGCCATCGCCGGTGTTTGTTGGCCGTGAGCGGGATTCGAACTCGTGTAGTCGGGGTTCGTAGCGCAGTGCGCTAACTGCTGCGCCACCGCTCCCCCCACCACACACGCGCACAGCAGCTCCAGAGAGCGACTTTTGGGTCAGAGGTAGCCACATTGCACTGGGGCCGTCCATAAATGACGTCACGCACCTAGGGGGGGGCGGGGGGGGTCAGACATTTGTGACGATGTGTGACGATGGGGGGGGAGGGTTGAGAGATGTGACGTCACCTCAAAATGCGCAACTTTAAATAAATATAGACGACACGTTCTACTTAATTAAATAGACTTTTTAATAAATGTTTTCTCCTACAACATCAGAGTGCAGTGCCACATTAAGTACGCACTACAATGACAATAGTTTAAAGCGATTTGAAGCATGTTTTATATGTTTGGGGAGGGGCGGGGCACAGCTCTGTGACGTCATATTTGATGGGGGGGTCTGACTTTTGTGACGCCGCGTGACGATGGGGGGGGGGGTCAAAAATCGCGTGACGTCATTTATGGACGGCCCCTTTGGCACCGTGCGTCGCTGAATCATTGCTCATCGGAGTGCCAGCTGTATGACAACGCGACGTGGCACGCAGTGCCAACTTACACCTGTCAACCCCTAACCATTGCCTCTCTTATTACAGACCAATTCAGACCTTATTGGTCACCCCGTGCCCCTTACAAATCTCAACGTTCATCCTACAAAGTCCCATCACAAGGGGAAAACACAAAACATTGTTTTGCCCGTTATAAAACGGCTGTAGTAAGCCGTATGGACCTGAAAAATCAATTTCCCTGTACACGAATACGGAAATTGAAAGGCATTTTTAAAATTAGACTGTGGAAAATAGTCATGTGTAATGATGAAAAATACTTGAAGATAACATTTATCATTATCTTATTGCAATATATGAACGTGTAATGGCAAATTAAAACGATGCGATACAATTTGACAATCCTTTACAGCGATACACTTAATCCAATGAAGTTGAATGTAAACGCTGAAACACGTAAATATTACTGAACATAGCGTGGATAGAAGAAACTGATTTATCTAAATATCCATACAATTGAAACATCAATAAAGCAGGCTGCTGGAATGGATGCTCCAGGCGCCACTCTACGCGTGAGTGGTGCCAGTGGACTGAGAGGCCGTGCCAGGAGTCGCTGTCGCTGGCTGCTCAATGACCACCACCCTCTCGGCCGCTGCAGGGAGGGCGCGGCGCTGAGCCTTGAACTTCAGCTTCCCGTCTTCAGTCAAGCAGCAGCTCACGCTCTGCGGGTCCACGTCCCTGGGCAGCTGCGTCTCCCTGTGGAACTCCTGGCAGCTGTGGCTGTAGCTGCCGCTGCTGACTTCTCCGCTCTTCACCTCGCGCCGTCCGGCCACCACCAGCTTGTCTCCAGACACCTTCACGGCCAGGTCCTGTGGGGAGAAGTCCTGCACGTCCAGGGACGCGACAAACCCGCCTCCCTGCTCCTGTGGATCTTCAATCTGGAACCCACTGCTCACGGCCGGCTGCTGCAGCAGTGCGTCTCCGTGGCTGCCCGGGGCCCGCGTGTGGCTGCTGAGCTGATCGACTCCACGGAAGATTCTCTCCATCCTCTCGATCTCGCTCCTCATGTCTCGCTGCAGCTGCTGGAAGAGACTTTCACCGCGGGGGTTCCAGACCGGCCAGCCTGGCCAGACGCTCCTCTCCATCACGTGCATCGCAGGGAAGTAAACACTGAGGGCCATGCTTGTTGATGTGCTTCACAGTGAGGCTCGCTTCAGCTGTGAGCGCTGCTCCCTCCTCCGCCG
Source organism: Petromyzon marinus (assembly GCF_048934315.1). Classification (NCBI taxonomy): domain Eukaryota; kingdom Metazoa; phylum Chordata; class Hyperoartia; order Petromyzontiformes; family Petromyzontidae; genus Petromyzon; species Petromyzon marinus. Next base: position 4,451 of record NW_027423571.1, read on the forward strand.
ATGTTCTGCCAGTGCAGCTACAGGAGCTGCTTTTATAGCCCTGGCAGTAGCTACGAGCAGATGCCAGGGGGAGCCAGAAGCGTCCAGAATGACGCAGCTGCTCCCAGGGGCTTCGCTCATCCGCACAGAATCAAGAGCGTGACTCGTGTCTCAGGCTGCAGTTTGTGAGCAGTTTACTGCCATGGAATTCACTCAGCACTCATAATGAATGTAAAACAGAGTGATGTGCTCTTCTATATTTAACTGAAATTACTACACGTTGAAGGGTGATACAAACCGAAACTTAAATTCTCGCTTACACAGCACAATGACATCATCAGCCTTATCAGGAAAGACTGAGTCACACAAAAACAACGAATGTCCCTTACATTTAACTTAATTAATAAAAAAACTATCAATTCTGTACAATGGTTATTTTTAAAATATACGTAATGTTATGGTTTGATACTTACACATTGGCAGGGTGAACTAAATGCTATTGTAGTGAACTTGTCATAAACTGCAGCCTGAGACACGAGTCACGCTCTTGATTCTGGGCGGATGATGTAAGCCCCTGGGAGCAGCTGCGTCATTCTGGACGCTTCTGGCTGCCCCTGGCATCTGCTCGTAGCTACTGCCAGGGAATATGCTATTCTGTAATTGTATTTTATTATTTCTTATTTCTACGTGACTTTACCGAAAAAACCAAAGAGCAGTTTCTTTTATCCACGCTATGTTCAGTAATATTTACGTGTTTCAGCGTTCACATTCAACTTCATTGGATTAAGTGTATCGCTGTAAAGGAGTGTCAAATTGTATCGCATCGTTTTAATTTGCCATTACACGTTCATATATTGCAATAAGATAATGATAAATGTTATCTTTAATTATTTTTCATCATTACATATGACTTTTCCACAGTCTAATTTTCGAACTACTATAATACTATACTGTTTGTGTGAATGGTAAATGATGTTTGTTTTTTGTAATAAAATACCTTTCATTTTCCTGCAAGAGTTGCAACTGTTCTTTTTTTCTACATTGTGTTTGTTTCATCGTTACTGTGGACCAGAGTTCTGGACACAGAATTCCCCAAAACTAAGACAACCGGTAACGCGGCCTCATTGCTCCCTGACCATGACAACTCCCAAGGTGCCAGGCTCACGCCGTCGGCCCTGCCGAGTCACTCCGCACTCAGAATCTGGGATTGGCTTGCAATGATCTAAGATCAATCTTACCACTTCACATTTCACTTGTATCATCCTTCAATTGGTAGTAAATCCTTCGCTAAGGAATTGGTCCTCAAATCGTGGGGACAAGCGTACCACGGAAAGATTAGTTGCCATTTAATGTTTGCGACACAGAGAATGTAAATAGTTACATGACCACCTCGCTGCTGTAGCAGTGTAAGTCATGCTGCTATTAATATATTCTATGTCTCGAGTTTCCTGGCTGGCTGCTGGCTGTGCTTCTCTCCATCCCAACAATAACTCCGTTGTTAGTGGGTGCAGGAGACAATAGGGACACCAACAAGGTGGGAATAACCAGAACAGTATTTGAAGACTGACACGGTTCATTTAAAATTGCACTTTCAATGTATGCGCCAATTAACGTCATTCTTTTTGACAAAATAACTTGTTTTATCCTAGAGAATTAAAAACTGAACCTGAAGACATTAAACTAGTACAATTAAAATGTACGATTAATTGTAAAGTTAGCAAAATAAATAAATGATCTAATTCATATACTATATTCTTGGTTCTTTCGGTAAAGTCACGTAGAAGGGAAACAATAAAATAATAAAGATAATCCCTCAGCTATTTGCACAAACCAATCCCTTAGCTATTTCAATGCTAAATTACTAGTTGCCTCTGTGGATGTGTAGGTTTTGACTTTAACATAGCCATTCCTGTGACCAGTCACAAGTTAATCCCTTAGCTATTTCAATGCTAAATTACTAGTTGCCTCTGTGGATGTGTAGGTTTTGACTTTAACATAGCCAATTCCGTGACCAGTCACAAGCTAATCCCTCAGCTATTGATATGTAAACCCCTTTGTCAAGGTGCTTCACTTATCCCAACCAGCTTAAAAGTCTCTACGAATCTTAACATCGTTAATTGAAGCTCTGTCGTCCCGACAGTTACCTTTCACCTAAAGACGGCCGCTTGCGTTGTGGCCAAAACGTCGTGAGAATTTTATCGTGTCATTTTATTATTTTATTCTCATTCTACGTGACTTTACCGAAAGAACCAAAGAAAATAAAATAATAAAGATATAAAACAATAAAATTATCCAAATCAAAATTCATATACTGTTGATTTATTCACTCCATATCCGCAGTGGACACTGCCGGTTGTGTTCCTTCCTTAGCTCCCATTCACACGTTAGTCTCGACCACCGGCCGTCATCACTTCAAGTTGTGTGTCCTGCCTCACCCCACCTTTCTAAACTAAAATTACGTCCTTAATTTGCATATGAAGTCCAATTGACGTGTCCGTCTTCCAGTATCAGTGTTGTTCTTAGGATGCGCATCATCTCTACGCTTCCTTGTGCATTTCTAAACATTGGTTATATTTTCTGTTTGTGATGCATCTGTTTGAAAAAAACGTTCTGCTTAAGGCATATGGCTCAGTTACGTTTCATTATTAAGTTAAGATAATAATAAGCACTTTGCTCTGCCCTGATACGCCTCTCTCAATCATTTTCATCCCTCTTCCCCTTCAACAACCGCCCTACGTGCAAATGCACTTCTGTGTTTTCAAGGCTGTGTCCCTGTTCTTTTTGCGTTCAGTTTGTCATTCCCCCGCACCTCCATTAAAGCATGGTTGGCAGCGTACGGTGCGAAAGAAGTTCACCATGCAAACATACGCTGCGTTGAAAAATGATTCTACTGATAGCAGACCAAACCTGGACAGATTTCTCAATACGAGTGCAATATCGAGGGTACAGATCAATACGACCTGAACACAGATGCTATTTCTCGGACGGTTGGCAACTCTAGCCATGCCCATACAAACATACACAACATCTTGACCATGAATCGCCTATGCGGCAGATTAAATGTCAAGCATTTTACATTGAATTCCGATCTACTTTTGTTCGTTTTGATTGATTTTGGAGCAGTTTCAAGTAAGTATTTTTTATACAATTATTGTATTGTCATTTACTGTATAATTATGATAATAGACCAAGCACTGAGACATTGCCCAGGGTTGGTCTACAATCGAAAAGGTGGCAACCCCATAGCACACCCTCATGTGTTCCAGTGTTAACACATCGTATGTTTGTATCTTGAAATTCTTTCGCACCGTACGTAGCCCACCGTGCTAATCGGAGGTATGAGATAAGGACAAGGAACTAAACACAATAAGCAATTACTTAAGAAGAGTTTCAATTGAGTATGGGATGATTGCGAGTGCTGTCAATATGGCGGTGTTGACAACAAGCATCCACTTGAAACGAACGCGCTTCCGAAAATCTGCGATTTTATCATTTCATGCCGATACGTGGAGATGAGCGGGTTCACCCCGGGTCTTAAACAGCCCTTCCCCAGCCAACATGCACTGGGGGAAATTCCATCAATATTCTCATTAATAATCTGCTTTGGAAGACGAAGAAGAAAAAAGCTAATCCTGCAGGCATCGCGATTAATAAGATTAGAATATTACTTCGCCCCACATCACGGCGGATACGCACGAATGTTGAACGTCTTTGGGGCCGTCCATAAATGACGTCACGCACCTGGGGGGGGGGGCGATCAGACATTTGTGACGATGTGTGACGAGGGGGGGGGGGGTGAGAAATGTGACGTCACATCAAAATGCGCAACTTTAAGTAAATATAGACGACACGTTCTACTTAATTAAATATACTTTTTAATAAATGTTTTCTCCTACAACATCAGAGTGCAGCGCCACATTAAATACGCACTACAATGACAATAGTTTAAAGCGATTTGAAGCATGTTTTATTTGGTGGGAGGGGGGCCAGAGCTTTGTGACGTCATATTTGAGGGGGGGGTCTGACTTTTTGTGACGCCGTGTGACAATGGGGGGGTGGGGTCAAAAATCGTCAGAAGTCGCGTGACGTCATTTATGGACGGCCCCTTTGGCACCGTGCGTCGCCGAATCATTGCTCATCGGAGTGTCAGCTGTATGACAACGCGACGTGGCACGCAGTGCCAACGCACACCTGTCACCCCCTAACCATTGCCTCTCTTATTACAGACCAATTCAGACCTTATTGGTCACCCCGTGCCCCTTACAAATCTCAACGTTCATCCTACAAAATCCCATCACAAGGGGAGAAACACAAAACATTGTTTTGCCCGTTTTGAAACGGCTCTAGTAAGCCGTATGGACCTGAGAACTCAATCTCCCTGTACACCAATACGGGGTAACCCCGTACGGGTTGACACGGCATGCCAACGTGATACTGAATCGCGCCTTCGGCTCTAAGAGATTCGTTTGTGACTGAACTGGAGATTAATGAATGATAAACCAGCCAGGGCTTCCCTCGCTGTACGCGGGTTCGGTTTGTTGCGCTATTTCACGCTGTGGGGGCCGTCCATAAATGACGTCACGCGATTTTAGACGATTTTTGACCCCCCCTCCCATCGTCACGCGGCGTCACAAAGAGTCAGAGCCCCCCCTCAAATATGACGGTACAAAGCTGTGCCCCCCCCCAAAATAAAGCATGCTTCATATCGCTTTAAACTATTGTCATCGTGGTGCTTATTTAATGTGGCGCTGCACTCTGATGTTGTAGGAGAAAATATTTATTAAAAAGTCTATTTAATTACGTAGAACGTGTTGTCTATAGTTATTTAAAGTTGCGCATTTTGATGTGACGTCACATTTCTCACCCCCCCCCCCCTCATTTATGGACGGCCCCAGTACAATGCGGCTACCTCTGACCCAAAAGTCGCTCTCTGGAGCTGCTGTGCACGTGTGTGGTGGGGGGAGCGGTGGGCTACGTACGGTGCGAAAGAATTTCAAGATACAAACATACGATGTGTTAACACTGGAACACATGAGGGTGTGCTATGGGGTTGCCACCTTTTCGATTGTAGACCAACCCTGGGCAATGTCTCAGTGCTTGGTCTATTATCACAATTATACAGTAAATGGCAATACAATAATTCTATTAAAAATACTTACTTGAAACTGCGCCAAAATAAATCAAAACGAACAAAAGTAGATCGAAATTCAATGTATAATGCTTGACATTTAATCTGCCACATAGGCGATTCATGGTCAAGATGTTGTGTATGTTTGCATGGGCATGGCTAGAGTTGCCACCCGTCCATGAATTAGCATCTGTGTTCAGTTGGTATTGATCTGTACCCTCGATATTGCACTCGTATTGAGAAATCTGTCCAGGATTGGTCTGCAGTCAGTAGAATCATTTTTCAACGCAGCGTATGTTTGCATGGTGAACTTCTTTCGCACCGTACGCAGCCAACCATGCTTTACTGGAGGTGCGGGGGAATAACAAACTGAACGCAAAAAGAACAGGGACACAGCCTTGAAAACACAGAAGTGCATCTACACGTAGGGCGGTTGTTGAAGGGGAAGACGGATGAAAATGATTAAGAGAGGTGTATCAGGGCAGAACAAAGTGCTTATTGTTATCTTAACTTAATAATGAAACGTAACTGAGCCATATGCCTTAAGCAGAACGTTTTTTTCAAACAGATGCATCACAAACGGAAAATAGAACCAATGTTTAGAAATGCACAAGGAAGCGTAGAGATGATGCACATCCTAAGAATTACACTGATACTGGAAGACGGACACGTCAATTGGACTTCATATGACTTCATATAATTAAGGACGTAATTTTAAATTTTGATTTAAAGCTTTCGTGACTGCAGTAATTCATATTCTTAGTTTTTTCGGTAAAGTCACGTTGAAGAGAAACAACAAAATAACAAAATATATATAAAACAATAAAAATTATCACGACGTTTCGACCATAACTCAAACGGTCATCATCACACCTGATGACCGTTTGAGTTATGGTCGAAACGTCGTGATAATTTTTATTGTTTTATATATATTTTGTTATTTTGTTGTTTCTCTTCAACGTGACTTTACCGAAAAAACTAAGAAGACGTAATTTTAGTTTAGAAAGGTGGGGTGAGGCAGGACACACAACTTGAAGTGATGACGGCCGGTGGTCGAGACTAACGTGGGAATGGGAGCTAAGGAAGGAACACAACCGGCAGTGTCCACTGCGGAGATGGAGTTAATAAATCAACAGTATATGAATTTTGATTTGGGGAATTTTATTGTTTTATATCTTTATTATTTTATTTTCTTTGGTTCTTTCGGTAAAGTCACGTAGAATGAGAATAAAATAATAAAAAAACACAATAAAATTCTCACGACGTTTTGGCCACAACGCAAGCGGCCGTCTTTAGGTGAAAGGTACAGTACTGTCGGGACGACAGAGCTTCAATTAACGATGTTAAGATTCGTAGCGACTTTTAAGCTGGTTGGGAGAAGTAAGGCACCTTGACAAAGGGGTTTACATATAAATAGCTGAGGGATTAGCTTGTGACTGGTCACGGAATTGGCTATGTTAAAGTCAAAACCGACACATCCACAGAGGCAACTAGTAATTTAGCATTGAAATAGCTAAGGGATTAGCTTGTGACTGGTCACAGGAATGGCTATGTTAAAGTCAAAACCTACACATCCACAGAGGCAACTAGTAATTTAGCATTGAAATAGCTAAGGGATTAGCTTGTGCAAATAGCTGAGGGATTAGCTTGTGACTGGTCACGGAAATGGCTATGTTAAAGTAAAAACCTACATCTTCTTTGGTTCTTTCGGTAAAGTCACGTAGAATGAGAATAAAATAATAAATTTATAAAATAAAATAACACAATAATATTCTCACGACGTTTCGGCCACAACACAAGCGGCCTTCATCAGGTGAAGGGGGCGAGACTGTCTGGTAGGACAGCGCTGGAGTGAGAGAGCCACGTTCAGATCACGGCTTTTAAGCTGTGTGAGAGGAACAAAGAGCCTTGACGAAGGAATAAGCATAAAATTTAGCATTGAAATGGCTGAATGATTAGCTTGTGACTGGTCACAGAAATAGCTATGTTAAAAGTTAAAGCATACACATCCGCAGAGGCCCCCATTGTTAAAAGGAATTAGCATAGAATTTAGCATTGAAATAGCTAAGTTAAGGCATACACATCCGCAGAGGCACCCCTTGACAATGGGATTAGCATAGAATTTAGCATTGAAATGGCTGAGTGACTCGCTTGTAACTGCTACAGAAATAGTTACGTTGAAGTCAGAGCATACACATTCACCGAGGCACTTAGTACAAATCAAAACAGGAGAATTTAGCATTGAAATAACTAGGCGAATTTAGCATTGAAATAACTGGGTGATTTGCTAGTGACTGGTCACAGAAATATATGTTAAAGTAAGGCCTACACATCCACAGAGCTTCAATGAACGCTGTTAAGATTCGTAGCGACTTTTAAGCTGGTTGGGAGAAGTGAGGAGTGAGGCTCCCTCCTCTGCCGATGTTCTGTCTCAGATGTGAATAATTAGTATTGTATTACAATTCTATAAACAATACAGTGTTGTAGTGCATCACGTGTTGATGTTCCATTGCACAGCCACGTTCCAAATGCTATAATGACGTAAGAGCCGTGGAAACCTCTGACGTCACGGTGACGTCATGGCCCGGTGACGTCACGGCAGAGGTCAGAGTGGAGTCGGCACCTGGAGAGGAAACCACCTCACCCCACGCTGCTCCTCCACTTCGAGTTCTTCAGAGACCTTCGCCACCACCACCACCATGGCGATCTTCACGGCTGTCCTCACTGTGGTTCTGCTGCTCACGCAGCCGATGGTGGAGCTCCTCGGAGGATCTCGGCGTGGGGGTTCGGACATTAACGCCTCCAACACCACCACCACCACGATCAACTACTCGGGACTCGTGAAGAACGTCTCTGCATCAGCAGGGGTCGCCACCTGGGGACCGATGTTCAGTAGCCACAGTGAGGACATTGTGGACAGCGTGCTCCCTGCCCTCCTGCAGGCTATGGGTGAGCTGAGCAGCAGCTGCCAGGCCATAGTGGACAGCATGCTCCCTGCTCTGCTCCACGCTGTGGGTCAGCTGTACAGCGGCTGCAAGGAGGCCATCAGCTCCACCGTGCTGCTGAACACCCTGCACATCGCCGTGCATCTCTGGCGTTTCATACATCGCCAAGTGAGTGAGCAACATCCATCATCATCACCACCACCATCAGCCATGGTCAATCCACTAGTGGGTAGAGACCTCCACGAGCCGTCGCCACCTCCCACGATGCCGCTGTGCAGTAATCCACCCAGCACCTGCACGTGGAGCGATTTCATTGCTTCATCTCCCCACTGGGCACCCTCTCGGATGACCCCCTCGCAGCCCGTCGGCATCACTCGCCCCCTTCACACCTCCACCGATCCCCCTCAACTCCACTCACGGTGTCTTCAACAGCCTGGTTGGGCACTGGAACAGTATCCCGGACAGTGCCGGATTAAGCTCGTGCGGGTCCTGTAGCTTATATTATAAAGGTGCCCAGAATAAATAAAAAACACAATTATAAAGCACGAAGTTTTTAACTTGCATAGTAAAGTAATTGTAATTTTACTATAGTAATAGAGCAAGTACAGAATCACTGAACGGGGATTTATAGGGTGAGATCATTTCGCGCGGGGCGCTTGAAAGTGCGGGGCCCACAGCTAATGATTATTTTGTTCCGAGGATAATCCGGCACTGATCACGGATTGAGTATGAGGAGCAGTGATGAGATTTAAAGTATTTTTTAACATGTTATTAAAATGTTATGTTTAATAGAAAATATAATGTTGTTTGTCTCTTAGCTGTGATTCGTAAAAACACTGTTGTTACTCAATGGTCTTTCGGTAAAGTCACGTAGAAAAAATAAACAAAATAATAGAATACGACGTTTCGATTGCAACTCAAGCAGTCGTCATCAGGTGAAACTAAATTTGAGAGAGAGAGACCAAACACAGACAGGGAGACACAAAGATCCCCCGTATAGCCTGAACAGACTGTAGGGGCAAGTGCTGTTAGCGAGCACCTGTGAAGGCCGAGACAGTACACGAGGGGGTGGGTGGCCAGCACCACGCCCGACCGCCTTTGTCTCCCTAGTGGCGATGTTTACACACCGCACCAGGTACTCATTTGAGGCTGAGTCGACCTAGGGGAGGCCCGGGACCGGTTCAGATAATCGTCACTGGTGTTGGCCGTGAGCGGGAATCGAACCCGGGTCGACAGGTTCATAGCGCAGCGTAGCGCTAACAGCTGCACCACCGCTCCCCACACACAGGGAGACACACAAGCAGAGAAGGACGGTGATCAACCAGGCAAAGTATTATTTGTTGTGTTGGCCGACTCAATGAGTTGCATTACATTTCTAAGTTTGCTGACTTTGATCCTCTTTCTATCAGCTTGTACCCTCTGTAAATTTCACCCCCACTATCTCGCCCGTTACGGCAGCCCCTCCGCTCCCACTCCCCCTCGGAGTAGCCGAGGGATTAGCCGGGGTATGCTTGCTCTGCGATCTTACATTTACTTGCAAATCCCACCACAAACGTATATAGTGTAACCTTTGGTTGCAGTAGCTCTCTCGCTACATTTCTTCCTGTCTCAGCAGTCCGCCTGCTGTATTATTTCACCTGAAGACGATTGCTTGTGTTGTGACCACGTGTATACTGTTTACTACAGTACTATGGTGTTGTGACCACGTGTATACTGTTTAATATAGTACTATAGTGTTGTGACCACGTGTATACTGTTTACTATAGTACTATAGTGTTTTGACCACGTGTATACTGTTTACTATAGTACTATAGTGTTGTGACCATGTGTATACTGTTTACTATAGTACTATAGTGTTGTGACCACGTCTATACTGTTTACTACAGTACTATAGTGTTGTGACCGCGTGCATACTGTTTACTATAGTACTGTAGTGTTGTGACCACGTGTATACTGTATACTACAGTACTATAGTGTTGTGACCACGTGTATACTGTTTACTATAGTACTATAGTGTTGGGACCACGTGTATACTGTTTACTACAGTACTATAGTGTTGTGACCACGTGTATACTGTTTCCTATAGTACTATAGTGTTGTGACCATGTGTATACTGTTTACTATAGTACTATAGTGTTGTGACCACGTCTATACTGTTTACTACAGTACTATAGTGTTGTGACCACGTGCATACTGTTTACTATAGTACTGTAGTGTTGTGACCACGTGTATACTGTATACTACAGTACTATAGTGTTGTGACCACGTGTATACTGTTTACTATAGTACTATAGTGTTGGACCACGTGTATACTGTTTACTACAGTACTATAGTGTTGTGACCACGTGTATACTGTTTACTATAGTACTATAGTGTTGTGACCACGTGTATACTGTTTACTATAGTACTATAGTGTTGTGACCACGTGTATACTGTTTACTATAGTACTATAGTGTTGGGACCACGTGTATACTGTTTACTACAGTACTATAGTGTTGTGACCACGTGTATACTGTTTCCTATAGTACTATAGTGTTGTGACCATGTGTATACTGTTTACTATGGTACTATAGTGTTGTGACCACGTGTATACTGTTTACTACAGTACTATAGTGTTGAGACCAAGTGTATACTGTTTACTATAGTACTGTAGAGTTGTGACCACGTGTATACTGTTTACTATAGTACTATAGTGTTGGGACCACGTGTATACTGTTTACTACAGTACTATAGTGTTGTGACCACGTGTATACTGTTTACTATAGTACTATAGTGTTGGGACCACGTGTATACTGTTTACTACAGTACTATAGTGTTGTGACCACGTGTATACTGTTTACTATAGTACTATAGTTTTGTGACCACGTCTATACTGTTTACTATAGTACTATAGTGTTGTGACCATGTGTATACTGTTTACTATAGTACTATAATGTTGTGACCACGTGTATACTGTTTACTACAGTTCTATAGTGGTGTGACCACGTGTGTACTGTTTACTATAGTACTATAGTGTTGTGACCACGTGTACACTGTTTGCTACAGTACTATAGTGTTGTGACCACGTGTGTAATGTTTACCACAGTACTATAGTGTTGTGATCACGTGTGTAATGTTTACTACAGTACTATAGTGTTGTGACCACGTGTATACTGTTTACTACAGTACTATAGTGTTGTGACCACGTGTATACTGTTTACTATAGTACTATAGTGTGACCACGTTTATACTGTTTACTACAGTACTATAGTGTTGTGACCACGTGTATACTGTTTACTACAGTACTATAGTGTTGTGACCACGTGTATACTGTTTACTACAGTACTATAGTGTTGTGACCACGTGTATACTGTTTACTACAGTACTATAGTGTTGTGACCACGTGTATACTGTTTACTACAGTACTATAGTGTTGTGACCACGTCTATACTGTTTACTACAGTACTATAGTGTTGTGACCACGTGTATACTGTTTACTATAGTACTATAGTGTTGTGACCACGTGTATATTGTTTACTACAGTACTATAGTGTTGTGACCACGTGTATACTGTTTACTATAGTACTATAGTGTTGTGACCACGTGTTTACTGTTTACTATAGTACTATAGTGTTGTGACCACGTGTACACTGTTTACTACAGTACTATAGTGTTGTGACCACGTGTGTAATGTTTACTACATTACTATAGTGTTGGGACCACGTGTATACTGTTTACTACAGTACTATAGTGTTGTGACCACGTGTATACTGTTTCCTATAGTACTATAGTGTTGTGACCATGTGTATACTGTTTACTATAGTACTATAGTGTTGTGACCACGTGTATACTGTTTACTACAGTACTATAGTGTTGTGACCACGTGTATACTGTTTACTATAGTACTATAGTGTTGTGACCATGTGTATACTGTTTACTATAGTACTATAGTGTTGTGACCACGTCTATACTGTTTACTACAGTACTATAGTGTTGTGACCACGTGCATACTGTTTACTATAGTACTGTAGTGTTGTGACCACGTGTATACTGTATACTACAGTACTATAGTGTTGTGACCACGTGTATACTGTTTACTATAGTACTATAGTGTTGGGACCACGTGTATACTGTTTACTACAGTACTATAGTGTTGTGACCACGTGTATACTGTTTACTATAGTACTATAGTGTTGTGACCATGTGTATACTGTTTACTATAGTACTATAGTGTTGTTACCACGTCTATACTGTTTACTACAGTACTATAGTGTTGTGACCACGTGCATACTGTTTACTATAGTACTGTAGTGTTGTGACCACGTGTATACTGTATACTACAGTACTATAGTGTTGTGACCACGTGTATACTGTTTACTATAGTACTATAGTGTTGGGACCACGTGTATACTGTTTCCTACAGTACTATAGTGTTGTGACCACGTGTATACTGTTTCCTATAGTACTATAGTGTTGTGACCATGTGTATACTGTTTACTATAGTACTATAGTGTTGTGACCACGTCTATACTGTTTACTACAGTACTATAGTGTTGTGACCACGTGCATACTGTTTACTATAGTACTGTAGTGTTGTGACCACGTGTATACTGTATACTACAGTACTATAGTCTTGTGACCACGTGTATACTGTTTACTATAGTAGTATAGTGTTGGGACCACGTGTATACTGTTTACTACAGTACTATAGTGTTGTGACCACGTGTATACTGTTTACTATAGTACTATAGTGTTGTGACCACGTGTATACTGTTTACTATAGTACTATAGTGTTGTGACCACGTGTATACTGTTTACTATAGTACTATAGTGTTGGGACCACGTGTATACTGTTTACTACAGTACTATAGTGTTGTGACCACGTGTATACTGTTTACTATAGTACTATAGTGTTGGGACCACGTGTATACTGTTTACTATAGTACTATAGTGTTGGGACCACGTGTATACTCTTTACTACAGTACTATAGTGTTGTGACCACGTGTATACTGTTTACTATAGTACTATAGTGTTGTGACCACGTCTATACTGTTTACTATAGTACTATAGTGTTGTGACCACGTGTATACTGTTTACTATAGTACTATAGTGTTGTGACCACGTGTGTAATGTTTACCACAGTACTATAGTGTTGTGATCACGTGTGTAATGTTTACTACAGTACTATAGTGTTGTGACCACGTGTATACTGTTTACTACAGTACTATAGTGTTGTGACCACGTGTATACTGTTTACTATAGTACTATAGTGTGACCACGTTTATACTGTTTACTACAGTACTATAGTGTTGTGACCACGTGTATACTGTTTACTACAGTACTATAGTGTTGTGACCACGTGTATACTGTTTACTACAGTACTATAGTGTTGTGACCACGTGTATACTGTTTACTACAGTACTATAGTGTTGTGACCACGTGTATACTGTTTACTACAGTACTATAGTGTTGTGACCACGTCTATACTGTTTACTACAGTACTATAGTGTTGTGACCACGTGTATACTGTTTACTATAGTACTATAGTGTTGTGACCACGTGTATATTGTTTACTACAGTACTATAGTGTTGTGACCACGTGTATACTGTTTACTATAGTACTATAGTGTTGTGACCACGTGTTTACTGTTTACTATAGTACTATAGTGTTGTGACCACGTGTACACTGTTTACTACAGTACTATAGTGTTGTGACCACGTGTGTAATGTTTACTACATTACTATAGTGTTGGGACCACGTGTATACTGTTTACTACAGTACTATAGTGTTGTGACCACGTGTATACTGTTTCCTATAGTACTATAGTGTTGTGACCATGTGTATACTGTTTACTATAGTACTATAGTGTTGTGACCACGTGTATACTGTTTACTACAGTACTATAGTGTTGTGACCACGTGTATACTGTTTACTATAGTACTATAGTGTTGTGACCATGTGTATACTGTTTACTATAGTACTATAGTGTTGTGACCACGTCTATACTGTTTACTACAGTACTATAGTGTTGTGACCACGTGCATACTGTTTACTATAGTACTGTAGTGTTGTGACCACGTGTATACTGTATACTACAGTACTATAGTGTTGTGACCACGTGTATACTGTTTACTATAGTACTATAGTGTTGGGACCACGTGTATACTGTTTACTACAGTACTATAGTGTTGTGACCACGTGTATACTGTTTACTATAGTACTATAGTGTTGTGACCATGTGTATACTGTTTACTATAGTACTATAGTGTTGTTACCACGTCTATACTGTTTACTACAGTACTATAGTGTTGTGACCACGTGCATACTGTTTACTATAGTACTGTAGTGTTGTGACCACGTGTATACTGTATACTACAGTACTATAGTGTTGTGACCACGTGTATACTGTTTACTATAGTACTATAGTGTTGGGACCACGTGTATACTGTTTCCTACAGTACTATAGTGTTGTGACCACGTGTATACTGTTTCCTATAGTACTATAGTGTTGTGACCATGTGTATACTGTTTACTATAGTACTATAGTGTTGTGACCACGTCTATACTGTTTACTACAGTACTATAGTGTTGTGACCACGTGCATACTGTTTACTATAGTACTGTAGTGTTGTGACCACGTGTATACTGTATACTACAGTACTATAGTCTTGTGACCACGTGTATACTGTTTACTATAGTAGTATAGTGTTGGGACCACGTGTATACTGTTTACTACAGTACTATAGTGTTGTGACCACGTGTATACTGTTTACTATAGTACTATAGTGTTGTGACCACGTGTATACTGTTTACTATAGTACTATAGTGTTGTGACCACGTGTATACTGTTTACTATAGTACTATAGTGTTGGGACCACGTGTATACTGTTTACTACAGTACTATAGTGTTGTGACCACGTGTATACTGTTTACTATAGTACTATAGTGTTGGGACCACGTGTATACTGTTTACTATAGTACTATAGTGTTGGGACCACGTGTATACTCTTTACTACAGTACTATAGTGTTGTGACCACGTGTATACTGTTTACTATAGTACTATAGTGTTGTGACCACATCTATACTGTTTACTATAGTACTATAGTGTTGTGACCACGTGTATACTGTTTACTATAGTACTATAATGTTGTGACCACGTGTATACTGTTTACTACAGTACTATAGTGGTGTGACCACGTGTGTACTGTTTACTATAGTACTATAGTGTTGTGACCACGTGTACACTGTTTGCTACAGTACTATAGTGTTGTGACCACGTGTGTAATGTTTACTACAGTACTATAGTGTTGTGATCACGTGTGTAATGTTTACTACAGTACTATAGTGTTGTGACCACGTGTATACTGTTTACTACAAGATCCAGGTCCGTTTCAACACATTACATAAAATCCGTGATCTGGTTCCGTCTGTAAAAGATGTGATTCCGGACATACAATACCCTGGTGTCTACAAACTAAGTTGCCTCTGTGGTAGTAGTTACATTGGAGAAACCAAACGCCATATCTCGGACCGCATTCGTGAACATAAAGCAGACCTTAAACACGGTAGGACCAACACCTCGGCCGTAGCAGATCATTGTTCTAATTCAGTAGGCTCACATGCCATTGACTTTTCCAAGACGGAGGTTCTTTGTAAGCCATCTGGCTTCCATGAGAGATTCGTTCATGAGGCTATCCACATATACAAACACAGAGACAATTTCAACCGAGAAGATGGATTCTATCTTAGCAATCATTGGAAAGATTTGATAAATCATTTCAGTTCTTGATTGATTGTTCACGCTTACAGTGCCTTTCAGACAGCATACATAAAAACAAATTTCGTCTCCCCCCTCCTCTTTTCAAAAAATATATGGACTAGTCCTGGCAAACTGCCATCGTTGCGCGTGACGCAAACGTTATTTTTATATATATAAATAAATATGCCGTTTTCAAAAATAAATTTATGCAAACCGACACACCTGATGATGACCGTTTGAGTTATGGTCGAAACGTCGTGAGAATTTTTTATTGTTTTATATATATTTTGTTATTTTGTTGTTTCTCTTCAACGTGACTTTACCGAAAAAACTAAGAATATGAATTACTGCAGTCACGAAAGCTTTAAATCAAAATTTAATCGCCTCTACGGGGAGGGTTTTCACATAACTTTAAGATCTTTCAACAAACTCCGGGATAAGAAAGCTCAGCTGATCGAGTCTCTCACCTTCCTGAAGAGATGCCGCGACTCTGGGGTAATACCGATCGCATTTACACTCACCTCTGCTGCTGTAACTTCTTCTAATGCGAAACGAATTCTTTTCAAAACTAGCTTAGCTCTCATCTCAGAAAAAATCAGACTTATACGCACAGAACTAGATCAGTTAGACAAGACACTCTACAAATCACACTTATCATTGACGGCAATAATGTCCACATCGGATTGGGAACATGTAGACAATATGACTGCCTCTTCAGCTGCTACTATGTCGACCAAATGTAAGGAGAACCTGATTTCCAAATTTAACCTCCTCTTAAACAAAAGACCGGACCCACACACCAAAAAGTTAGACGTTAATAAAGTCGTAATTAATCGCAGTAACAGTTCTATTTCCGATGGTCTGAAATCCGTTTTAGCTAAAGGTCTAAACTTTGCAGTCACACCTAAACACATACCAGTTAATGATATAATTGCCCAAGTAGACGTTGCTCTCAGGGGCCTGGGTCACATCGCTGCAGACGTAGCAAGATCTGAAATCGCTGCAACCCTCAAAAACGCTAAGATGCCAGCTAGCAACCTCAGCAAAGATGAGCGTTTTGAATTATATAAATTAAAAAAGAGGAATGATATTGTAGTTCTCTCAGCTGACAAAGGCAATGCTACTGTTATCATGGATAAAATAGAATACAACAACAAAATTAAAGAATTACTCGACGATGGTAGTTATACAAAAATAAAAAGAGATCCCACCAACAGCCTCGTCACACAAACCAACAAAATAATTTCTGATTCAACCGCATTAATTGATCAATCTAAACAGTTTTCGTTGAAACCTTCTGCTGCCAGGCCACCAAGATTATACGGCTTACCAAAAATACATAAAGTTGATACACCTCTTCGTCCCATAGTCTCTACTATCAGCTCCCCCACCTACAAACTAGCTCGTTTTTTGTCTGAAATCCTGCGTCCTTTCACTGGAAAGACCACCTCTGCGGTACAAAATTCTACTCACCTGGTATCAACAATCAAGGGTATTTCCCTGTCCCCAGACGACCTGCTTGTCAGTTTTGATGTAGTTTCCTTATTCACCAAGGTTCCTGTACCTGACACCATTGCAATCATTGAAGACTTGGTTCATCAAGGACTAAACACTGAGGTACCCCCCCTGGTGAGACACTGTTTAACCAATACATACTTCACTTGGAATGGAACTTTCTACAAACAAACTGAGGGCACCCCAATGGGCTCCCCCCTTTCTCCAGTTATAGCTAACATTTTCATGGAGAAATTTGAGACTGACGCCATCCAGACTGCCACTCTGCGCCCAACCTTATGGAAGAGGTACGTGGATGACACTTTTGTCATCTGGCCACATGGCCGGCCTGCTCTAGACAAATTCTTCGACCACATCAATTCCATACACCCAGCCATCAGATTTACCATGGAAGTCGAAATAGATGGCAAGATACCTTTTTTGGATGTCCTAATTAAAAAGAGACCTGATGGTTCAATGAGCCACTCTGTCTACAGGAAAGCTACCCATACGGATGCTTATCTGAAACCGGATTCCCACCACCATCCATCACAGAAGAATTCTCTCATCAAGACTCTGTATCATAGAGCCCAATGCATATCCGACCAGGAACACATAAGCAGTGAACTCAAGCACGTACACCAAGCTCTTAGGGCTAATGGTTACTCCGACTATACAATCCGCAAAGCTATCACTCAAACCATGAAGAAGAACCCTCTTGAGGAGCCTTTCAAAACCATCACTTTACCCTACATTGCTGGGATCACAAAAAAGATCTCCAAAATCTTGAATAAACACAAGATCCAGGTCCGTTTCAACACATTACATAAAATCCGTGATCTGGTTCCGTCTGTAAAAGATGTGATTCCGGACATACAATACCCTGGTGTCTACAAACTAAGTTGCCTCTGTGGTAGTAGTTACATTGGAGAAACCAAACGCCATATCTCGGACCGCATTCGTGAACATAAAGCAGACCTTAAACACGGTAGGACCAACACCTCGGCCGTAGCAGATCATTGTTCTAATTCAGTAGGCTCACATGCCATTGACTTTTCCAAGACGGAGGTTCTTTGTAAGCCATCTGGCTTCCATGAGAGATTCGTTCATGAGGCTATCCACATATACAAACACAGAGACAATTTCAACCGAGAAGATGGATTCTATCTTAGCAATCATTGGAAAGATTTTATAAATCATTTCAGTTCTTGATTGATTGTTCACGCTTACAGTGCCTTTCAGACAGCATACATAAAAACAAATTTCGTCTCCCCCCTCCTCTTTTCAAAAAATATATGGACTAGTCCTGGCAAACTGCCATCGTTGCGCGTGACGCAAACGTTATTTTTATATATATAAATAAATATGCCGTTTTCAAAAATAAATTTATGCAAACCGACACACCTGATGATGACCGTTTGAGTTATGGTCGAAACGTCGTGAGAATTTTTTATTGTTTTATATATATTTTGTTATTTTGTTGTTTCTCTTCAACGTGACTTTACCGAAAAAACTAAGAATATGAATTACTGCAGTCACGAAAGCTTTAAATCAAAATTTACTATAGTGTTGTGACCACGTGTGTACTGTTTACTATAGTACTATAGTGTGACCACGTGTATACTGTTTACTACAGTACTATAGTGTTGTGACCACGTGTATACTCTTTACTACAGTACTATAGTGTTGTGACCAAGTGTGTACTGTTTACTACAGTACTATAGTGTTGTGACCACGTGTATACTGTTTACTATAGTACTGTAGTGTTGTGACCACGTGTATACTGTATTTGCTATAGTACTATAGTGTTGTGACCACGTGTATACTGTTTACTACAGTACTATAGTGTTGTGACCACGTGTGTACTGTTTACTACAGTACTATAGTGTTGTGACCACGTGTATACTGTTTACTATAGTACTATAGTGTTGTGACCACGTGTATACTGCGGGATTGTGGGTAATCGTCTCCCATGCTCGGTCTCAGTCGGTGTGCCTCACTCGTATAGTCAACATCCGTGCGAACCTATCTTGTTTACTATAGTACTATAGTGTTGTGACTACGTGTATACTGTTTACTACAGTACTATAGTGTTGTGACTACGTGTATACTGTTTACTACAGTACTGTAGTGTTGTGAATACGTGTGTGTGCGTAAAGCATTTTTTTATTTTGTGTCCATGTGTAGTGACTGTTCTTTAGTAACTGTACTGCAAGTGAAAGTCGTCCTACACAATAACCATCCTCTATCTCGTCTCCCTCACACCAGCCACGATTAAATGTAATTAATAAATTTGATTACTTTATATTAAATAATAAAAATATAAAAAGGTATTTTGTATTAATATTTTTTATATGAATACGGTATTTTTGGTTTGTGGAACGAATCATCTGAGTTTCCATTATTTCTTATGGGGGAAATTCGCTTTGATATACGAGTGCTTTGGATTAAGAGCACGTTTCCAGAAGGAATTATGCTCGCAATCCAAGGTTTCACTTTATTAGTTATTTTTCTATCTACGTGATTTTACCGAAAGATACCAAAGAGTATGCTGTTGTTAGTTTAAATGTTTGGTAAGTAAGACTTAGTCTGTGCTGCTCTCCAGTTGCCTGGATGAAAAGTGGCCCAAGTTTTTCCCAATCCTGGCCTCCTGGCTCAAAAACATAAAAAACAAACTCGCAAGTCTGTCCCCAGGGTCACAACGCACTCACAGACACGGAGCAGGGAGATTCAGCTAATGACGCCGTTGATGTTTTTCGTAACTTTTGCAGAGAGCGATGAGAATGAGGATGAGGACCGGAAGGAGGAAGATTTCCCGGGCGCTGCAGAGAAAGAAAGGTGGAGGTCTCGGCCGAGCACCGAGTCCCTGGGCTCGTATGGCCGCGGCGCGGAGACGAAAGCGGCGGGCGCAGGGGAGGGGAAACAGCCCCGGCACCAAGCAGAGCTGTGCTCCTCACCTGAAGAATCCAGCTCCACTCAGGCCATCGCTCCCACTGGGGCCATCGCCTCCACCTCCACTCGGGCCATTGCCTCCATCTCTACTCGGGCCATCGCCTCCACCGCTGCCATCGCCTCCCCCGCTGCCATCGCCTCCACCTCCACTCAGGCCATCGCCTCCATCTCTACTCAGGCCATCGCCTCCCCCACTGATATCAACTCCACCTCCAATGCTTCCATCGCTTCCACCTCCACTCGGGCCATCGCCTCCACCTCCACTCGGGCCATCGCCTCCACCTCCACTCGGGCCATCGCCTCCACCTCTACTCAGGCCATCGCCTCCACCTCTACTCAGGCCATCGCCCCCACCTCCACTCAGGCCATCGTCTCCATCTCTACTCAGGCCATCGCCTCCCCCACTGATATCAACTCCACCTCCACTGCTTCCATCGCCTCCACCTCCACTCAGGCCATCGCCTCCACCTCCACTCGGGCCATCTTCTCCACCTCCACTCGGGCCATCGCCTCCACCTCTACTCAGGCCATCGCCTCCACCTCCACTCAGGCCATCGCCTCCACCTCTACTCAGGCCATTGCCTCCACCTCCACTCAGGCAATCGCCTCTACCTCCACTCATGCCATTGTCTCCACCTCAACTCAGGCCATCGCCTCCACCTCCACTCAGGCCATCGCCTCCACCTCTACTCAGGCCATCGCCTCCATCTCTACTCAGGCCATCGCCTCCACCTCTACTCATGCCATCGTCTCCACCTCAACTCAGGCCATCGCCTCTACCTCTACTCAGGCCATCGCCTCCATCTCTACTCAGGACATCGCCCCCACTGCTGCCATCGCCTACACCTCCAATCGGGCCATCGGCTCCACTGCTGCCATCGCCTCCATCTCTACTCAGGCCATTGCCTCCACCACTGATATCAACTCTACCCCCACTGCAGACATCGACTCCACCTTCACTCCTGCCACTGCCTCAACCTTCACTTCTGCCATCGCCTCCACTGCCACTATCGCCACCACCGCCACTCGCACCATCACCTCCACCCATGAGTAATCAAGCTAACCCCCAGGATTGGGAGCTCCCTGCTTTCCACCTGCCTCCACCTCCACCAGAGCCCTGGGCTCCTCCACCCCACCGTGATACCAGACCGGGCCCGGCACACGAGTCTTTTGCTCCCTGTTCTTCACGGCAGCGTTACCGCAAGTCCCGCAACAGCCGCCTTCCTCCCCGCCTCCGCAAACCTCCTCTCGAATCCTCAACTCCACTGCTGCCATCGCCTCCATCTCTACTCAGGCCATTGCCTCCACCACTGATATCAACTCTACCCCCACTGCTGACATCGACTCCACCTTCACTCCTGCCATTGCCTCAACCTCCACTTCTGCCATCGCTTCCACTGCCACTATCGCCACCACCGCCACTCGCACCATCACCTCCACCCATGAGTAATCAAGCTAAACCCCAGGATTGGGAGCTCCCTGCTTTCCACCTGCCTCCACCTCCACCAGAGCCCTGGGTTCCTCCACGCCACCGTGATACCAGACCGGGCCCGGCACACGAGTCTTTTGCTCCCTATTCTTCACGGCAGCGTTACCGCAAGTCCCGCAACAGCCGCCTTCCTCCCCGCCTCCGCAAACCTCCTCTCGAATCCTCAACTCCATCCGCATTGATTCGTCCCATCCACCCGGACCGAGAGCACCTTCCCCCCGGCCTCGCTCCACCTGCAGGGCAGCGGATCCCCCCCCAGCCCAGGTGCAATGGCCGGGGTCCCGCGTACGGAGTCCCAGGTGCCCCTTCTGCCTGGCACCACTCCCACGAGTCGCGCTTCACGCGGCGTCCCGCCCTCCTCCCCACGCCTCCACCGGATCAGTGGATTCCTCCCCACCTTCGTCCCAGCCGAGCGGCTCCTGCTCCACACTGGGCCACCCGTCCCACTTTTGTTCCGTGCCGCTCCACAGATTTCCACGACAGACATCATCATCCGCCCCTTGTCCAACCCACACCACTGCATCACCATAGCCCGGCGACATTCACGGACTGCTCACACACGTGACTCCTGCTGGTCGGGTGACCGTGATGAACTATATGTGTCGCGTTGATGGCCATGTGATGGACATTGCTTTGAGTGGCAGAGCAGGTGGTTGTCATGATTAATACATTTGTGTTGTTATTGGACACTGCAGTGTGCGTGTGAGTTGCTGTGCGGTGCAACAGAGCACGTATTTGGTGTCGATCTTCGCGTGTGTGTGATTGTGTGGAGCGGTAGTGTCATGGTTAACGCTACACCGCGCTTCGAAACCCAGGTTTGACCCGAGTTAGCTTTCCGCACACGGCCACAGCCGGTGCAAGCAGTTGCGCAACTCGGTTGCACACAACTGAAGTCACTCTACACGTGGAAGTCTCTGCAACCAATTTGCTTGGCGATTGGTGGCCAGAACCACGAGCGATCCACACAGCACAGGGTGCTGGTCAGTCTGACCAACCACCCATTTCACCTGACTTTCCACAAAATCACCATTAATGTTCCTTTCCCAGGCAGTGACACCAACTCTGCCAAAGTGTGTTAGGAACTAATGCTGTGTATGTTCGGCAGAAACTCTGCACGATTCTGCTGATAAGACACTTAATTTCGAAACCATTTGAGAATGTCGTATTTATAATAAACGTGCACCATTTTTTAGCTGCTTGCCGCCCCTGTACATAGTACCTCTGTATTGATTACAAGTCCTGTGTGCTCACCATTGTACCATGGCATGTGCCTAGGTGGCACTACCGGATGGCTCCCATCCATAGCTGCCAGGCCATCGGCCAGCGCGATAAATATTCGACGCCAACCAACAAATATTTATTCCCACGAGGGGTGACGGGAACCGAACCAGGGATGTCCAGAGCAATCAACTCGTTAATGCGGGAGACCTGAATAGTTCCCGGCGCGTGACACAGTAACGCTGTTCGGCTGGCGACAGCACTCTGCTGCCGTATGCAACAACACACTCCACCCCGTTGACAACCTGGGACAGAACCGCGCCAATGCTGGTGTTGGTTGCGTCAGTATCAAGGACACACGGCATGGCAAAGTCAGAGTAGCGGAGGGGAATTGCGAAGCGCAACAAATGCGGCTTCCTCCTCCCCCCAATGAAACCTCTGACCCATAACCGTCAAGGCGTGGAGAGGTTTTGCGAAGGTAGCGAACCCAGTGACAAACCGGCGATAATAAGACGCAAAACCAATAAAACTCTGCACCTGCATCATCAACGTGGGGGTCGGCCACGTCCGAACACACGTGGTTTTGTCGGGATCTATCGCAATGCCCGATTTACTGACAATATGACCGAGATACCGCACGGATTTCTGAAGGGGGTAACACTTCTGCGGCTTGAATTTGAGATGGGCCGCTCGCATTTTAAGAAAGACAGCGCGTAACCAATCAAGATGTTCTTTGAACGTACGGCTGAAGACGATGACATCGTCGAGGTATTGTAAGCATGAGTCCCATTGAAGTCCAGCCAGCACCAGCTCCATCAGTCATTGGAACGTAGCCGGTGCTGCGTGGAGTCCCATGGGAAGCTGATTTAATTCAAACAGGCCTTGAGGTGTTCGAAAAGCCGTTTGGGTTTAGAGGCCTCATTTAGTGGCAAATGCCAAAATCCGGACAGGAGATCAAGGGTGGAGAAGTTCTGTACTCCCGCCAGAGCGTCCAGGGAATCGTCCATCCGAGGGAGAGGATACGCGTCAGCCACCGATATCTTATGAAGCTTCCTAAAGTCGACACACAACTGCAAGCTACCATCGTGCTTCTTAATGTGGTGGGTAATTGTCAGGCGTAATACGCCGCCACCACTACTGGAAAATATGTAGCTGCAGTCAGGGCCCAACAGGGGGCAATAGCGGGTCCGGCCTGTACCAAGTAGGACTCGTAGGTAAGGCAATTTGGAGGGCGGTTTGGAACCGGAGGTGGACACCCCAGGCCCCCAGTGGGGGCTGGGGGATTGCGCCGACATCCCCGGGGCCGGTGGGTCGTCGTCCTCTTCATTTGGAGACCTGGTACGTATTGTTCGCCTAGTCTCCATAATCTATAGTTAATTAACTAACGTTTGGCCACTTCCAACACCAGTTGTAGTGGGCTCAAATGGAGACTCAGGCTTCTATAGGAGACAACACGTTTATTTAACATTAACACGCTAAAACTAGATTCAAAGTTTTCGTGACTGCAGGAATTACTCTTTGGTTCTTTCGGTAAAGTCACGTTGACAGAAAATAAATTAAATAATAGAATACGCCGTTTTTCCAGTGTCGCTCCTATAATTTTGTTGACAGAGAAATGGACAAAGGGCACAATAGCTTAGTGTTTGTGTATGTATATGTTATGTTTTTAAGAGAAGACAAGTTTGTAAATATATTTTTCCCCCGGGAAACGCTGGGTACTTCCCGCTGGTACTGATATGAAAATATATATTTTAAACTGTGCCAAAATCAATCAAAACGAACAACAGTAGATCAGAATTAAATCTCCAATGCTTGATATTTTATCATCCGCATAGGCGAGTGATGGTCAGGATGTTGTGTATGTGTAATCACATAGAATTGGTCACTACGTAGCATAGCGCTGGCTGCTGGCAGGGAAGGGGATCTGCAGAGTGAAGCAGCCCTGATTGACAGCAGACCACGTAATAGACCTGAGAAGGATCTCGGGTAGGACACGTCGAGAGCCTGCTAGTATATTCTAGAAGGGGAGCGTGGCCGGAGTGGAGCGAGGCCACGCTAACAGGATTAAAGGGGACCCCGAGCAGGGGATGAGGGCCATCGTTTGGAGTGGGATCGCCGTCGTCGTCGTCGTTGCTGTTGAAGATCGTCGCCTTCGCCGCTGTTGTCATCCACTTGATAATTGTGCTGCTAGCAGTAGTTGCCTGTCTTAGTTCAGCGCCGTCAGTGTCAGATGGCGAGCGTTGTGTTGTAGGCTAGCCACCAGTGCAGAGTTGCGTTTAAGCGAGGGACAGAGCGTTGTATTACAGCAGAGAGTGTGTAACAGTATGCTCGGTGTGTAATTAAAGAATTGCCTCGAAGAAGTTACGTCTCCAAGTTAGTCACTATATATTTTTTCATGGGCATGGCTAGAGTTGTCACCTGTCCAGGAATTACCATTTGTGTTTAGGTGGTGGGTATTCATTCTTACGAGATATAGCACCCGCATTGTGTCGTTTACTGTGTAGTTCTGATAATTCTAGACTGAGTGCTGACTGAGAAATCTGTCCAGGCTTTGTCTACAGTCAAAAATGTGGCAATCTCATAGCAGCACCCTCCTGCGTCTCCAGTGTGAATATGCTGTAGAGTAAGTTTTCAACGCAGCGTATGTTTGCATGCTGAACTTCTTTCGCACCGTACGCAGGCAACCATGCTTATTGGAGGTGCGGGGGAATAACAAATTGAACAAAAAGAACAGGGACACAACTTGAAAACATAGAAGTGCATTTATACGTGGGGCGGTTGTTGAAGGGGGAGAGGGATGAAAATTATTAAGAGAGGCGTATCAGGGCAGAGCACAGTGCTGATTGGAATCTGAACTTAAATCATGAAACGTAACAAAGCCATTTTCCTAAAGCAGAACGTTTTTTAATCAGTGGATATGACCTGCAACAACAGATGCATCACAAACATGGCCATTGACGAAGACAATGGAACCAATGTTGAGAAGTGCACAAGGAAGCATAGAGATGCACATGCTAGGAATTAAACTGAGAATGGAAGACGGACACGTCAATTGGGCATCATATGCAAATTAAAGGCATAATTTTAGTTTAGAAAGGTGGGGTGAGGCAGGACACACAACTTGAAGAGATGACGGCCGGTGGTCGTGACTAACGTGGGAATGGGAGCTAAAGGAGGGAACACAACCAATAGAGCGTCCACTGCGAAGATGGATCGAATACATCATCCGGTGGGCAGTAGCCAGACAGATTTTTGCATTGCAAATCCGCAAGAGATGGTGATGGCTTCGGACAGAAGTGGAGAAATCACGGCTGGAGATGGTGACGGCTGCATAAGCAGCTTTGGAAAACATTTACACGATATCACCTTCAAAAACAACCATTCACTAAAACACATTTTCATTAAATGTGTATTCAGAAAGATAAACTAAAACAGTACAGGAATTATATCGTCTTTATTTTGCAAATTTTACAATAAAGGGTATTTTTTTCATTGCACTAGTTTAAGATAAAAACATTTTTTGCCGAAATAATGACATTAATAGGCACATTAATTGAAAGTGCAATTTTAAATTAACCGTGTAATTACTCGATAGTTTTGGTTAGAGTCTGTGCCTGTGTTAGAGTGCCGGAAAAAGTCCTGGCAAGGATTATTCAACATCACCTTGCCAGGCATGCTGAGAAGAGGATTGGGGAGCCCCATTGTGGTTTCAGGCCAGGGCAGCCACAGATGCCACATCTTACTTCCGTTTGCTACAGCAGAGGAGTGTTGAATTCCGACAGAACTTACATCTCTGCTTTATTGACCTGGTCAATGCCTATGATACCATCAATAGGTCTGGACTCTGGGTTGTTCTTCATGCTTTCGGAGTCTCTGACTCTCTGCTCACAATAATTAAGGACTTCCATGATTTTTAAATTTTGATTTAAAGCTTTCGTGACTGCAGTAATTCATATTCTTAGTTTTTTCGGTAAAGTCACGTTGAAGAGAAACAACAAAATAACAAAATATATATAAAACAATAAAAAATTCTCACGACGTTTCGACCATAACTCAACACCTGATGATGACCGTTTGAGTTATGGTCGAAACGTCGTGAGAATTTTTTATTGTTTTATATATATTTTGTTATTTTGTTGTTTCTCTTCAACGTGACTTTACCGAAAAAACTAAGAATATGACTTCCATGATATTGAGCAGGGCCGAGTAAAGCTACTTGGCCGGAAGACAAAGCTATTCCCCGTTAACCTTGGGGTTCGACAGTAATGTCCTCTGGCTCCGTACACTGTTTAAAATATTTTTGGTCCACGTCGTTCGAGAAACCTTCCATGTCCGTACCGGAGCAATCTATATCTGATATAGATACAATGGGAGGCGGATTGATGCCCGGGTGCGCTTGAGAGCTTGCTCCCGATTTGTCATCCATGTTACGTATGCGAATGATCTAGACCTGGAGCGTGCCACTAGACAGGGGTGGGGAACGTCCGGCCGGCCGGCCATGAGGCCTGCGAAATCATTTGGTCTGGCCCTGTCAAGGCAACCGCAGGCGGGACTCGAAATTCAATCAATCTTGGAGCAAACCTGGAAAAGCAGTTGCGAGTAGCAACATCATCAATACCAGCTAACATCATCAATACCAGCTAACATCATCAATGCCAGCTAATATCTCCACACGCCTCACCAAAGAGAAGCAGTTCCAGCCATCGCATTAGGGGTGAGTTAATGAAATGTTTGACCAAATATAATAGGCTAATTTTTAAGTTGATGATTTTGTATGGCCCCCGAATGATGTTATAAATATCCAAATGGCCCTTGGCACAAAAAAGGTTCCCCACCCCTGCACTAAGAGGTGGGGCCTTAACCATCAGCCCCACCAAAACTAAGCACCTGCCTCGCTATGTTGTGCCATTAAACAAGGCGTGGGCAATTTTTTTTACTCGCGGGCCACAATGGGTTCTAAAATTTGACAGAGGGGCCGGGCAAGGAACAGATGGATGGAGTGTTTGTGTGAACTAATATAAATGACATGTAATAATCATTACATGAAAGGATTTGGCCTTTAACAGGTAGCAAAGCATTTATTTGCAAGGCAATTTAACAAATTGCACGAACATGAACAATACAAAAACATGTCGTAACGTGACTGATCAAACATCATGAAAACATCTGAGGCCTGCGCCCAAACCAATTACCACATTCCCGGACAAAGTGCTCCATCTAATGGGGAAATGAGGGCATTACAGGTGAAAGGTAAAATTTAATTTAATAATATTTGGACACGTTCGGGGGGCCGGATTAAAAAGCCCAGCCCATGTCTGCATTAAACCCTCCACCCCTTAACTCCCCATTGGTGATGGGGCAGTTGTAAATTGGATAGTTTTCCACAACTGGATAGTGTGCTTATGACCAACTCCGGTTTGACAGAAGAGGTCTCACTCCGAATCAGTCGAGCGGCATTATCTTTTCATCGGTTGCATAACGCTGTGTGGAAGCTACCTGATATCTGTCGCTCCACAGCAGTCTTCGGATCTTCTCGGCCACGGTCATGCCCTTCCTTCTCGATGCTTGCCAAACGTGGACCCCCCTAATGGAACATCTTCGCCGGTTATAAACATTCAGGATGGCCTTCCTACGATCCATCCTGGGTTTAACCAGGCTGGATTGTGTGAGCTCACAATCCTTGACAGATCTGGACAAAGTCCCATCGGTAAGCGCCTCCAGCAGGTAATGCTACATTGGCTGGGTCATGTACCACGACTCCCTAACCACTGCATTAAAGGGGGCTAAACAGGCGCGGCACGGGCTAGAGAAGAGATTAAATGATGTGGTACAAGAGGATGTGGAACTGAATTGACTTGCGAATGACTGGTACCAGCAGTGTAAAGCGCGGCCTATGTGGAGGAGACTCATGATGTACGATACTGGGCAGTTGGAGGTAGTCGCCCTCCAGCAACAACAGAGGGCAGCAGAGAGACGCTCACAACAAGGAGCAGAGCCTTAGGCGGATAAAACACATCAAGTTGGCACAGTAGGGGAGGCACAGCTGACACATCTGCCACTCATCTCTGTCAAACCATGGCAGCTGAATCTGACCCGTGATCACGTGGCCATAAAGTGCACTTAGCCTGGCACAAGTGCCGTAGCAACGTCACAGCCACTTAGTGGCGGTTGTTGTCTGTGTGTGTGCAATTGTAGTGACTCATTTCGCCCCTTACGACAAGCAAGCCAACATCAGGACGCAAGGTATTTGAACATAAAATGTTTTTATAAATTTGTATGTATTTTATGTTTCATACACGATCCCGACAGTCCTCGACTTATGAACTCAATTAGTTCCTGGGACCCGTTCGTGAGTCAAACGGTTTGTAAGTGGGAACACAATAATGTACACACGTGCGTGCACGCACACACGAGCACAAACACTGGAAGCGCGAGGATGACACAACTCGTGGAGGATCGCTCCGCTGAAAAAAAATAGATCCTCGGTTCAGTTTGCAAGTGCGAGTTCGCGTTGTAATTCTCAATGTTAAAACACATTTCATGGAAGCTGGTTCCTAAGTGCGGAAATTCGTAAGTCGAGTGGTTCGTAAGTCGATGCCTGCATGTATGTGAAATGTTTATTTGTGACTGTAAACGGAAAAATCCGTGTAGCCAGTTACCCAGTTAGTTTCGGTGGAAACAGCTGGAACCCACTAACAGAGTTAATTTTGTGGTGGTGAGAAACCCAGCCAGTAAGGAAACTCGAGGCATACATTATTGTAATAGCAGTATGACTTACATTGCTATAGCAGATTTGATGAAAAATCTTGAAGATAACATTTACCATTATCTTATTGCAATATATGAAAGTGTCATGGCAAATTAAAACGATGTGAAACAATTTAACAATCCTGTACAGCGATACACATAATCAAATTAAGTTAACTGGAAACGCTGAAACACGTACATATTAGTGAACATATCGTGAATAGAAGAAACTGATTTAACAAAGTATCCAAACAATTAAAACATCAATGAAGCAGGTTGCTGGAATGGATGCTCCAGGCGCCACTCTACGCGTGAGTGGTGCCAGTGGACTGAGAGGCCGTGCCAGGTGTCGCTGTCGCTGGCTGCTCAATGACCACCACCCTCTCGGCCGCTGCAGGGAGGGCGCGGCGCTGAGCCTTGAACTTCAGCTTCCCGTCTTCAGTCAAGCAGCAGCTCACGCTCTGCGGGTCCACGTCCCTGGGCAGCTGCGTCTCCCTGTGGAACTCCTGGCAGCTGTGGCTGTAGCTGCCGCTGCCGCTGCTGACTTCTCCGCTCTTCACCTCGCGCCGTCCGGCCACCACCAGCTTGTCTCCAGACACCTTCACGGCCAGGTCTTGTGGGGCGAAGTCCTGCACGTCCAGGGACGCGACAAACCCGCCTCCCTGCTCCTGTGGATCTTCAATCTGGAACTCACTGCTCACGGCCGGCTGCTGCAGCAGTGCGTCTCCGAGGCTGCCCGGAGCCCGCGTGTGGCTGCTGAGCTGATCGACTCCACGGAAGATTCTCTCCATCCTCTCGATCTCACTCCTCATGCCTCGCTGCAGCTGCTGGAAGAGACTTTCACCGCGGGGGTTCCAGACCGGCCAGCCTGGCCAGACGCTCCTCTCCATCACGTGCATCGCAGGGAAGTAAACACTCAGGGCCATGCTTGTTGATGTGCTTCACAGTGAGGCTCGCTTCAGCTGTGAGCGCTGCTCCCTCGTCCCCCGATGTTCTGCCAGTGCAGCTACAGGAGCTGCTTTTATAGCCCTGGCAGTACCTACGAGCAGATGCCAGGTGGAGCCAGAAGCGTCCAGAATGACGCAGCTGCTCCCAGAGGCTTCCTCCATCCGCACAGAATCAAGAGCGTGACTCGTGTCTCAGGCTGCAGTTTGTGAGCAGTTTACTACAATAGCATTTAGTTCACCCTGCCAATGTGTAAGTATCAAACTATAGCATAACGTATATTTTTAAAATAACCATTGTACAGAATTGATAGTTTTTTATTAAGTGAAATGTAAGGGACATTCGTTGTCTTTGTGTGACTCAGTCTTTCCTGATAAGGCTGATGATGTCATTGTGCTGTGTAAGCGAGAATTTAAGTTTTGGTTTGTATCACCCTTCAAAGTGTAGTAATTTCAATTAAATATAGAATAGCGCATCACTCTGTTTTACATTCATTATCAGTGCTGAGTGAATTCCATGGCAGTAAACTGCTCACAAACTGCAGCCTGAGACACGAGTCACGCTCTAGATTCTGTTCGGATGAGGGAAGCCGCTGGGAGCAGCTGCGTCATTCTGGACGCTTCTGGCTGCCCCTGGCATCTGCTCGTAGCTACTGCCAGGGAATATGCTATTCTGTAATTGTATTTTATTATTTCTTATTTCTACGTGACTTTACCGAAAAAACCAAAGAGCAGTTTCTTTTATCCACGCTATGTTCAGTAATATGTACGTGTTTCAGCGTTCACATTCAACTTCATTGGATTAAGTGTATCGCTGTAAAGGATTGTGAAATCGTATCGCTTCGTTTTAATTTGCCATTAAACGTTCATATATTGCAATAAGATAATGATAAATGTTATCTTCAATTATTTTTCATCATTGCACACGACTATTTTGCACAGTCTAATTTTCGAACTACTATAATACTATAGTGTTTGTGTGAATGGTAAATGATGTTTGTTTTTTGTAATAAAATGCCTTTCAATTTCCTGCAACAGTTGCAACTGTTCTTTTTTCTACATTGTGTTTGTTTCATCGTTACTGTGGATTAGAGTTCTGGACACAGAATTCCCCAAAACTAAGACAACCGGTAACGCGGCCTCATTGCTCCCTGTCCGTGACAACTCCCAAGGTGCCAGGCTTACGCCGTCGGCCCTGCCGAGTCACTCCGCACTCAGAATCTGGGATTGGCTTGCAATTGTCTATGATCAATCTTACCACTTCACATTTCACTTGTATCATCCTTCAATTGGTAGTAAATCCTTCGCTAAAGAATTGGTCCTCAAATCGTGGGGACAGCGTACCACGGAAAAAAATAGTTGCCATTTAATGTTTGCGACACAGAGAATGTAAATAGTTACATGACAACATCGCTGGTGTAGCAGTGTAAGTCACGCTGCTATTAACATATTCTATGTCTCGAGTTTCCTGGCTGGCTGCTGGCTGTGCTTCTCTCCACCCGAACAATAACTCCGTTGTTAGTGGGTGCAGGAGACAATAGGGACACCAACAAGGTGGGAATAACCAGAACAGTATTTGAAGACTGACACGGTTCATTTAAAATTGCACTTTCAATGTATGCGCCAATTAACGTCATTCTTTTTGACAAAATAACTTGTTTTATCCTAGAGAATTGGAAACTAAACCTTAAAACATTAAACTAGTACAATTAAAATGTACGATTAATTGTAAAGTTAGCAAAATAAATAAATGATCTAATTCATATACTATATTCTTGGTTCTTTCGGTGAAGTCACGTAGAAGGGAAACAATAAAATAATATTTTTCGATTTGAAGCTTTCGTGACTGCAAGGATTCATCTTCTTTGGTTCTTTCGGTAAAGTCACGTAGAATGAGAATAAAATAATAAAATAACACAATAAAATTCTCACGACGTTTCGGCCACAACGCAAGCGGCCGTCTTCAGGTGAAAGGTACATAACTGTCGGGACGACAGAGCTTCAATGAACGATGTTAAGATTCGTAGCGACTTTTAAGCTGGTTGGGAGAAGTGAGGCACCTTGACAAGGGGTTTACATATCAATAGCTGAGGGATTAGCTTGTGACTGGTCACGGAAATGGCTATGTTAAAGTCAAAACCTACACATCCACAGAGGCAACTAGTAATTTAGCATTGAAATAGCTAAGGGATTAGCTTGGGACTGGTCACAGGAATGGCTATGTTAAAGTCAAAACCTACACATCCACAGAGGCAACTAGTAATTTATCATTGAAATAGCTAAGGGATTAGCTTGTGCAAATAGCTGAGGGATTAGCTTGTGACTGGTCACAGAAATAGATGTTAAAGTAAAGGCCTACACATCCACAGAGCTTCAATGAACGCTGTTAAAATTCGTAGCGACTATTAAGCTGGTTGGGAGAAGTGAGGCACCTTGACAAAGGGGTTTACATGTCAAATAGCTGAGGGATTAGCTTGTGACTGGTCACGGAAATAGCTATGTTAAAGTCAAAACCTACACATTCACAGAGGCAAATAGTAATTTAGCATTGAGATAGCTAATGGATTAGCTTGTGACTGGTCACAGGAATGGCTATGTTAAAGTCAAAACCTACACATCCACAGAGGCAACTAGTAATTTAACATTGAAATAGCTAAGGGATTAGCTAGTGCAAATAGCTGAGGGATTAGCTTGTGACTGGTCACGGAAATGGCTATGTTAAAGTCAAAACCTACACATCCACAGAGGCAACTAGTAATTTAGCATTGAAATAGCTAAGGGATTAGCTTGTGACTGGTCACAGAAATAGATGTTCAAGTCAAAGCCTACACATCCACAGAGGCACCTCGTACATGGACGCCAAAGGGGGCTGCAACAACTCAACTGTCATACAGTAAAGCGATGTGAAAAACCTAATTCTAAATTACATCAATATAATAAATGTACTCAATATATTCTTCAATAAGCTGAGCTATTAACATTAACTGGGTATACACTACACTATATAATGAATATCATATAGTAAACCAATAAAAACTAAAATATAAACTACCTCAATATGCTTAGTTCTTTCGGTAAAGTCACGTTGAAGGGAAACAATAAAGTAATAAAATATATATAAAATAATAAAAATTCTCACGACCTTTCGACCATAACACAAACGGTCGTCTTCAGGTGTTATATGGTGAAGAAACGGGTGGATTCTTACCTTCCTCACCACGGACAGCTACGTTCAGACGGACGAGTCCATTCATGGTTGGAGCAGAGGAGGAAGGAGGGGAGAAACAGCTGCGAGGCGCTGTTATACTCCATGTTATAAACCATACCATTAACCGTGGTGTGAGAGGTATTAAAAGTCAGTGCCAGCGAAATAGCTGCGGTCTGAAGGTCCCCGTGAAATACAATTAATTAAGAACCGAAATGGTTTAAAACATCTTTCCAATGGTTACTAAGCCAGAATCCATCTTCTCGGTTGAAATAGTCTCTGTGTTTTTATATGTGGATGGCCTCATGAACGAATCTCTCATAGTAGCCGGTTGGTTTGCACATCGCTTTACTGTATGACAGTTGAGTTGTTGCAGCCCCCTTTGGCGTCCATGAACGAGGTGCCTCTGTGGATGTGTAGGCTTTGACTTTAACATCTATTTCTGTAACCAGTCACAAGCTAATCCCTTAGCTATTTCAATGCTAAATTACTAGTTGCCTCTGTGGATGTGTAGGTTTTGACTTTAACATAGCTATTTCCGTGACCAGTCACAAGCTAATCCCTCAGCTATTTGATATGTAAACCCCTTTGTCAAGGTGCCTCACTTCTCCCAACCAGCTTAATAGTCGCTACGAATTTTAACAGCGTTCATTGAAGCTCTGTGGATGTGTAGGCCTTTACTTTAACATCTATTTCTGTGACCAGTCACAAGCTAATCCCTCAGCTATTTGCACAAGCTAATCCCTTAGCTATTTCAATGATAAATTACTAGTTGCCTCTGTGGATGTGTAGGTTTTGACTTTAACATAGCCATTCCTGTGACCAGTCCCAAGCTAATCCCGTAGCTATTTCAATGCTAAATTACTAGTTTCCTCTGTGGATGTGTAGGTTTTGACTTTAACATAGCCATTTCCGTGACCAGTCACAAGCTAATCCCTCAGCTATTGATATGTAAACCCCTTTGTCAAGGTGCCTCACTTCTCCCAACCAGCTTAAAAGTCGCTACGAATCTTAACATCGTTCATTGAAGCTCTGTCGTCCCGACAGTTCTGTACCTTTCACCTGAAGACGGCCGCTTGCATTGTGGCCGAAACGTCGTGAGAATTTTATTGTGTTATTTTATTATTTTATTCTCATTCTACGTGACTTTACCGAAAAAACCAAGAATATAGTATATGAATTAGATCATTTATTTATTTTGCTAACTTTACAATTAATCGTACATTTTAATTGTACTAGTTTAATGTCTTAAGGTTTAGTTTCCAATTCTCTAGGACAAAACAAGTTATTTTGTCAAAAAGAATGACGTTAATTTGCGCATACATTGAAAGTGCAATTTTAAATGAACCGTGTCAGTCTTCAAATTCTGTTCTGGTTATTCCCACCTTGTTGGTGTCCCTATTGTCTCCTGCCCCCACTAACAACGGAGTTATTGTTGGGGTGGAGAGAATCACAGCCAGCAGCCAGCCAGGAAACTCGAGACATAGAATATGTTAATAGCAGCGTGACTTACACTGCTACAGCAGCGATGTTGTCATGTAACTATTTACATTCTCTGTGTCGCAAACATTAAATGGCAACAAATTTTTTCCGTGGTACGCTGTCCCCACGATTTGAGGACCAATTCTTTAGCGAAGGATTTACTACCAATTGAAGGATGATACAAGTGAAATGTGAAGTGGTAAGATTGATCTTAGACAATTGCAAGCCAATCCCAGATTCTGAGTGCGGAGTGACTCGGCAGGGCCGACGGCGTGAGCCTGGCACCTTCGGTGTTGTCACGGACACGGAGCAATGAGGCCGCGTTACCGGTTGTCTTAGTTTTGGGGAATTCTGTGTCCAGAACTCTGATCCACAGTAACGATGAAACAAACACAATGTAGAAAAAAGAAAAGTTGCAACTGTTGCAGGAAATTGAAAGGCATTTTATTACAAAAAACAAACATCATTTACCATTCACACAAACACTATAGTATTATAGTAGTTCGAAAATTAGACTGTGCAAAATAGTCATGTGTAATGATGAAAAATAATTGAAGATAACATTTATCATTATCTTTTTGCAATATATGAACGTGTAATGGCAAATTAAAACGAAGCGATACGATTTCACAATCCTTTACAGCGATACACTTAATCCAATGAAGTTGAATGTGAACGCTGAAACACGTAAATATTACTGAACATAGCGTGGATAGAAGAAACTGATTTATCTAAATATCCATACAATTGAAACATCAATAAAGCAGGCTGCTGGAATGGATGCTCCAGGCGCCACTCTACGCGTGAGTGGTGCCAGTGGACTGAGAGGCCGTGCCAGGAGTCGCTGTCGCTGGCTGCTCAATGACCACCACCCTCTCGGCCGCTGCAGGGAGGGCGCGGCGCTGAGCCTTGAACTTCAGCTTCCCGTCTTCAGTCAAGCAGCAGCTCACGCTCTGCGGGTCCACGTCCCTGGGCAGCTGCGTCTCCCTGTGGAACTCCTGGCAGCTGTGGCTGTAGCTGCCGCTGCTGACTTCTCCGCTCTTCACCTCGCGCCGTCCGGCCACCACCAGCTTGTCTCCAGACACCTTCACGGCCAGGTCCTGTGGGGAGAAGTCCTGCACGTCCAGAGACGCGACAAACCCGCCTCCTTGCTCCTGTGGATCTTCAATCTGGAACCCACATGCTCACGGCCGGCTCCTGCAGCAGTGCGTCTCCGAGGCTGCCCGGAGCCCGCGTGTGGCTGATGAGCTGATCGACTCCACGGAAGATTCTCTCCATCCTCTCGATCTCGCTCCTCATGTCTCGCTGCAGCTGCTGGAAGAGACTTTCACCGTGGGGGTTCCAGACCGGCCAGCCTGGCCAGACGCTCCTCTCCATCACGTGCATCGCAGGGAAGTAAACACTCAGGGCCATGCTTGTTGATGTGCTTCACAGTGAGGCTCGCTTCAGCTGTGAGCGCTGTTCCCTCCTCTGCCGATGTTCTGCCAGTGCAGCTACAGGAGCTGCTTTTATAGCCCTGGCAGTGGCTACGAGCAGATGCCAGGGGGAGCCAGAAGCTTCCAGAATGACGCAGCTGCTCCCAGCGGCTTACATCATCCGCACAGAATCAAGAGCGTGACTCGTGTCTCAGGCTGCAGTTTGTGACAAGTTCACTACAATAGCATTTAGTTCACCCTGTCAATGTGTAAGTATCAAATTATAGCATTACGTATATTTTAAAAATAACCATGGTACAGAATTGATAGTTTTTTTATTAAGTCAAATGTAAGGGACATTTGTAGTCTTTGTGTGACTCAGTCTTTCCTGATAAGGCTGATGATGTCATTGTGCTGTGTAAGCGAGAATTTAAGTTTCGGTTTGTATCACCCTTCAAAGTGTAGTAATTTCAATTAAATATAGAAGAGCACATCACTGTTTTACATTCATTATCAGTGCTGAGTGAATTCCATGGCAGTAAACTGCTCACAAACTGCAGCCTGAGACACGAGTCACGCTCTTGATTCTGTGCGGATGGAGGAAGCCCTGGGAGCAGCTGCATCATTCTGGACGCTTCTGGCTGCCCCTGGCATCTGCTCGTAGCTACTGCCAGTGCTATAAAAGCAGCTCCTGTAGCTGCACTGGCAGAACATCGGCGGAGGAGGGAGCAGCGCTCACAGCTGAAGCGAGCCTCACTGTGAAGCACATCAACAAGCATGGCCCTGAGTGTTTACTTCCCTGCGATGCACGTGATGGAGAGGAGCGTCTGGCCAGGCTGGCCGGTCTGGAACCCCCGCGGTGAAAGTCTCTTCCAGCAGCTGCAGCGAGACATGAGGAGCGAGATCGAGAGGATGGAGAGAATCTTCCGTGGAGTCGATCAGCTCAGCAGCCACACGCGGGCTCCGGGCAGCCTCGGAGACGCACTGCTGCAGCAGCCGGCCGTGAGCAGTGGGTTCCAGATTGAAGATCCACAGGAGCAGGGAGGCGGGTTTGTCGCGTCCCTGGACGTGCAGGACTTCTCCCCACAGGACCTGGCCGTGAAGGTGTCTGGAGACAAGCTGGTGGTGGCCGGACGGCGCGAGGTGAAGAGCGGAGAAGTCAGCAGCGGCAGCTACAGCCACAGCTGCCAGGAGTTCCACAGGGAGACGCAGCTGCCCAGGGACGTGGACCCGCAGAGCGTGAGCTGCTGCTTGACTGAAGACGGGAAGCTGAAGTTCAAGGCTCAACGCCGCGCCCTCCCTGCAGCAGCCGAGAGGGTGGTGGTCATTGAGCAGCCAGCGACAGCGACTCCTGGCACGGCCTCTCAGTCCACTGGCACCACTCACGCGTAGAGTGGCGCCTGGAGCATCCGTTCCAGCAACCTGCTTTATTGACGTTTCAATTGTGTGGATATTTAGTTTGACCGACCCTCTGTGCTGCATTATATTGTTTCCAAACTTTACTAAATCTTGTTCAATTTGACGTGCTTCTTCATCCCTCTGTGTTTCCTCTCTCTCTTAAATTTAGCTATTCTATACCTGATGATGATTGCTTGCGTTGCAATCGAAACGTCGTATGCTATTCTGTAATTGTATTTTATTATTTCTTATTTCTACGTGACTTTACCGACAAAACCAAAGAGCGGTTTCTTCTATCCACGCTATGTTCAGTAATATTTACGTGTTTCAGCGTTCACATTCAACTTCATTGGATTAAGTGTATCGCTGTAAAGGATTGTCAAATTGTATCGCATCTTTTAATTTGCCATTAAACGTTCATATATTGCAAAAAGATAATGATAAATGTTATCTTCAAGTATTTTTCATCATTACACGTGACTATTTTCCACAGTCTAATTTTCGAACTACTATAATACTATACTGTTTGTGTGAATGGTAATGATGTTTGTTTTTTGTAATAAAATGCCTTTCAATTTCCTGCAACAGTTGCAACTGTTCTTTTTTCTACATTGTGTTTGTTTCATCGTTACTGTGGATCAGAGTTCTGGACACAGAATTCCCCAAAACTAAGACAACCGGTAACGCGGCCTCATTGCTCCCTGTCCGTGACAAATCCCAAGGTGCCAGGCTCACGCCGTCGGCCCTGCCGAGTCACTCGGCACTCAGAATCTGGGATTGGCTTGCAATGATCAAAGATCAATCTTACCACTTCACATTTCACTTGTATCATCCTTCAATTGGTAGTAAATCCTTCGCTAAGGAATTGGTCCTCAAATCGTGGGGACAAGCGTACCACAGAAAAATAAGTTGCCATTTAATGTTTGCGACACAGAGAATGTAAATAGTTACATGACAAAATCGCTGCTGTAGCAGTGTAAGTCACGCTGCTATTAACATATTCTATGTCTCGAGTTTCCTGGCTGGCTGCTGGCTGTGCTTCTCTCCACCCCAACAATAACTCCGTTGTTAGTGGGTGCAGGAGACAATAGGGACACCAACAAGGTGGGAATAACCGGAACAGTATTTGAAGACTGACACGGTTCGTTTAAAATTGCACTTTGAATGTATGCGCCAATTAACGTCATTCATTTTGACAAAATAACTTGTTGTATCCTAGACAATTAGAAACTAAACCTTAAGACATTAAACTAGTACAATTAAAATGTACGATTCATTGTAAAGTTAGCAAAATAAATAAATGATCTTATTCATATACTATATTCTTGGTTCTTTCGGTGAAGTCACGTAGAAGGGAAACAATAAAATCATATTTTTCGATTTGAAGCTTTCGTGACTGCAAGGATTCATCTTCTTTGGTTCTTTCGGTAAAGTCACGTAGAATGAGAATAAAATAATAAAAAAACACAATAAAATTCTCACGACGTTTCGGCCACAACGCAAGCGGCCGTCTTCAGGTGAAAGGTACAGAACTGTCGGGACGACAGAGCTTCAATGAACGATGTTAAGATTCGTAGCGACTTTTATGCTGGTTGGGAGAAGTGAGGCACCTTGACAAAGGGTTTTACATATCAATAGCTGAAGGATTAGCATGTGACTGGTCACGGAAATGGCTATGTTAAAGTCAAAATCTACACATCCACAGAGGCAACTAGTAATTTAGCATTGAAATAGCTAAGGGATCAGCTTGTGCAAATAGCTGAGGGATTAGCTTGTGAATGGTCACGGAAACGGCTATGTTAAAGTCAAAACCTACACATCCACAGAGGCAACTAGTAATTTAGCATTGAAATAGCTAAGGGATTAGCTTGGGACTGGTCACAGGAATGGCTATGTTAAAGTCAAAACCTACACATCCACAGAGGCAACTAGTAATTTAGCATTGAAATAGCTAAGGGATTAGCTTGTGCAAATAGCTGAGGGATTAGCTTGTGACTGGTCACAGAAATGGCTATGTTAAAGTAAAGACCTACACATCAACAGAGGCAACTAGTAATTTAGCATTGAAATAGCTAAGGGATTAGCTTGTGACTGGTCACAGAAATAGATGTTAAAGTAAAGGCCTACACATCCACAGAGCTTCAATGAACGCTGTTAAAATTCGTAGCGACTATTAAGCTGGTTGGGAGAAGTGAGGCACCTTGACAAAGGGATTTACATATCAAATAGCTGAGGGATTAGCTTGTGATTGGTCACGGAAATAGCTATGTTAAAGTCAAAACCTACACATTCACAGAGGCAACTAGTAATTTAGCATTGAGATAGCTAAGGGATTAGCTTGTGACTGGTCACAGGAATGGCTATGTTAAAGTCAAAACCTACACATCCACAGAGGCAACTAGTAATTTAGCATTGAAATATCTAAGGGATTAGCTAGTGCAAATAGCTGAGGGATTAGCTTGTGACTGGCCACGGAAATGGCTATGTTAAAGTCAAAACCTACACATCCACAGAGGCAACTAGTAAGTTAGCATTGAAATAGCTAAGGGATTAGCTTGTGACTGGTCACATAAATAGATGTTAAAGTAAAGGCCTACACATCCACAGAGCTTCAATGAACGCTGTTAAGATTCGTAGCGACTTTTAAGCTGGTTGGGAGAAGTGAGGCACCTTGACAAAGGGGTTTACATATCAAATAGCTGAGGGGTTAGCTTGTGACTGATCACGGAAATGGCTATGTTAAAGTCAAAACCTACACATCCACAGAGGCACCTAGTACAAATCAAACAGGAGAATTTAGCATTGAAATAGCTAAGGGATAAGCTTGTGACTGGTCATAGAAATACCTATGTTAAAGGCAAAGCCTACACATCCACAGAGGGACCTCGTACATGGACGCCAAAGGGGGCTGCAACAACTCAACTGTCATACAGTAAAGCGATGTGAAAAACCTCATTCTAAATTACATCAATATAATAAATGTACTCAATATATTCTTCAATAAGCTGAGCTATTAACATTAACTGGGTATACACTACACTATATAATGAATATCATATAGTAAACCAATACAAACTAAAATATAAACTACCTCAATGTTATTTCACAATGTTATATGGTGAAAAAACGGGTGGATTCTTACCTTCCTCACCACGGACAGCTACGTTCAGACGGACGAGTCCATCCATGGTTGGAGCGGAGGAGGAAGGAGGGGAGAAACAGCTGCGAGGCGCTGTTATACTCCATGTTATAAACCATACCATTAACCGTGGTGTGAGAGGTATTAAAAGTCAGTGCCAGCGAAAGAGCTACGGTCTGAAGGTCCTCGTAAAATACGATTAATTAAGAACCGAAATGGTTTAAACATCTTCCCAATGGTTACTAAGCCAGAATCCATCTTCTCGGTTGAAATTGTCTCTATTTGTATATGTGGATGGCCTCATGAACGAATCTCTCATGGTAGCCGGTTGGTTTGCACTTCGCTTAACTGTATGACAGTTGAGTTGTTGCAGCCCCCTTTGGCGTCCATGTACGAAGTGCCTCTGTGGATGTGTAGGCTTTGACTTTAACATCTATTTCTGTGACCAGTCACAAGCTTATCCCTTAGCTATTTCAATGCTAAATTACTAGTTGCCTCTGTGGAAGTGTAGGTTTTGACTTTAACATAGCCATTTCCGTGACCAGCCACAAGATAATCCCTCAGCTATTTGATATGTAAACCCCTTTGTCAAGTTACCTCACTTCTCCCAACCAGCTTAAAAGTCGCTACGAATCTTAACAGCGTTCATTGAAGCTCTTTGGATGTGTAGGCCTTTACTTTAACATCTATTTCTGTGACTAGTCACAAGCTAATCCCTTAGCTATTTCAATGCTAAATTACTAGTTGCCTCTGTGGATGTGTAGGTTTTGACTTTAACATAGCCATTCCTGTGACCAGTGACAAGTTAATCCCTTAGCTATTTCAATGCTAAATTACTAGTTGCATCTGTGGATGTGTAGGTTTTGACTTTAACATAGCCATTTCCGTGACCAGTCACAAGCTAATCCCTCAGCTATTGATATGTAAACCCCTTTGTCAAGGTGCCTCACTTCTCCCAACCAGCTTAAAAGTCGCTACGAATCTTAACATTGTTCATTTAAGCTCTGTCGTCCCGACAGTTCTGTACCTTTCACCTGAAGACGGCCGCTTGCGTTGTGGCCAAAACGTCGTGAGAATTTCATCGTGTTATTTTATTATTTTATTCTCATTCTACGGGACTTTACCGAAAGAACCAAAGAAAATAAAATAATAAAGATATAAAACAATAAAATTCTCACAAATCAAAATTCAGATACTGTTGATTTATTCACTCCATCTACGCAGTTGACACTGCCGGTTGTGTTCCCTCCTTAGCTCCCATTCCCACGTTAGTCTCGACCACCGGCCGTCATCACTTCAAGTTGTGTGTCCTGCCTCACCCCACCTTTATAAACTAAAATTACGTCCTTAATTTGCATATGATGTGCAATTGACGTGTCCGTCTTCCAGTATCAGTGTTTTTCTTAGGATGTGCATCATCTCTACGCTTCCTTGTGCATTTCTAAACATTGGTTCTATTTTCCGTTTGTGATGCATCTGTTTGAAAAAAACGTTCTGCTTAAGGCATATGGCTCAGTTACGTTTCATTATTAAGTTAAGATAATAATAATAAGCACTTTGCTCTGCCCTGATACGCTTCTCTTAATCATTTTCATCCCTCTTCCCCTTCAACAACCGCCCTACGTGTAGATGCACTTCTGTGTTTTCAAGTTGTGTCCCTGTTCTTTTTGCGTTCAGTTTGTTATTACCCCACACCTCCATTAAAGCATGGTTGGCTGCGTACGGTGCGAAAGAAGTTCACCATGCAAACATACGCTGCGTTGAAAAATTATTCTATTGACTGCAGACCAAACCTGGACAGATTTCTCAATACGAGTGCAATATCGAGGGTACAGATCAATACCACCTGAACACAGATGCTAATTCCCGGACGGGTGGCAACTCTAGCCATGCCCATGCAAACATACACAACATCTTGACCATGAATCGCCTATGCGGCAGATTAAATATCAAGCTTTTAACATTGATTTATTTTGGCGCAGTTTCAAGTAAGTATTTTTAATATAATTATTGTATTGTCATTTACTGTATAATTATGATAATAGACCAAGCACTGAGACATTGCCCAGGGTTGGTCTACAATCAAAAAGGTGGCAACCCCATAGCACACCCTCATGTGTTCCAGTGTTAACACATCGTATTTCGATTTAAAGCTTTCGTGACTGCAAGGATTCATCTTCTTTGGTTCTTTCGGTGAAGTCACGTAGAATGAGAATAAAAAAATAAATTGATAAAATAAAATAACACAATAAAATTCTCACGACGTTTCGGCCACAGCACCTCGCAGCTGTCTCTCTCCCCCTCCTCTGTTCCGACCATGAATGAACTCGTCCGTCTTAACGGGGCCCGTAGATATCCGTGTTGCTAAAGTTGAGGGTAAGAATCCACCCATTTTTTCGCCATATAGCATTGTGATATATAACGACGTATTGTTGGTAGCTTAGCTGATTGGAGAATATACAGAGTTTACTGATAACATTGAGGTAATTTATATTTTAGTTTTTTATTGGTTCACTATGTAGTATTCATTATATATTGTACTGTATACCCAGTTACTATGAATAGCTCAGATATGTAGGCTTTGACTTCTACATAGCCATTACTGTGAACAGTCACAAGCTAATCACTCAGTTATTTCAATGCTAAATTCTCCTGTTTGATTTGTACTAGGTGCCTCTGTGAATGTGTATGCTCTGACTTTAACATAGCTATTTCTGTGAACAGTCACAAGCTATTCACTCAGCTATTTCAATGCTAAATTCTATGCTAATTCCTTTGTCAAGGCGCTTTCTTTCTTCTCACACAGCTTAAAGGTCGCGATCTGAGCGTGGCTTATTCGCTCCAGCGCTGTCCTCCAGACAGTCTCGTCCCTTCACCTGATGAAGGCCGCTTGTGTTGTGGCCGAAACATCGTGATAATTTTATTGTGTTATTTAATTTTATCAATTTATTATTTTTTCTCATTCGACGTGACTTTACCGAAAAAAACAATGAAGATGAACACATCGTATGTTTGTATCTTGAACTTCTTTCGCACCGTACGTAGCCCACCGTGCTAATCGGAGGAATGAGGTGAGCGGGATTCGAACTCGTGTAGTCGGAGTTCGTAGCGCAGTGCGCTAACCACTGCGCCACCGCTCCCCCCACCACACACGCGCACAGCAACTCCAGAGAGCGACTTTTGGGTCAGAGATAGCCGCATTGCACTGGGGCCGTCCATAAATGACGTCACTCACCTGGGGGGGCGGGGGGCGATCAGACATTTGTGACGAT
Source organism: Petromyzon marinus (assembly GCF_048934315.1). Lineage (NCBI taxonomy): Eukaryota > Metazoa > Chordata > Hyperoartia > Petromyzontiformes > Petromyzontidae > Petromyzon > Petromyzon marinus. The sequence goes on from NW_027423571.1 coordinate 48,999, forward strand.
GTGTGACGATGGGGGGGGGGGGGTTGATAAATAGTGACGTCACCTCAAAATGTGCAACTTTAAATAAATATAGACAACACGTTCTACTTAATTAAATAGACTTTTTAATAAATATTTTCTCCTACAACATCAGAGTGCAGCGCCACATTAAATACGCACTACAATGACGATAGTTTAAAGCGATTTGAAGCATGTTTTATATTTGGGGGGGGGCAGAGCTTTGTGACGTCATATTTGGGGGGGGTCTGACTTTTTGTGACGCCGCGTGACGATGGGGGAGGGGGGTCAAAAATCGCGTGACGTCATTTATGGACGGCCCCCACAGCGTGAAATAGTGCAACAAACCGAACCCGCGTACAGCGAGGGAAGCCCTGCCTGGTTTATCATTCATTAATCTCCAGTTAAGTCACAAACGAATCTCTTAGAGCCGAAGGCGCGATCCAGTATCACGTTGGCATGCCGTGTCAACCCGTACGGGGTTACCCCGTATTCGTGTACAGGGAGATTGAGTTCTCAGGTCCATACGGCTTACTAGAGCCGTTTCAAAACGGGCAAACCAATGTTTTGTTTGATGGGACTTTGTAGGATGAACGTTGAGATTTGTAAGGGGCACGGGGTGACCAATAAGGTGTGAATTGGTCTGTAATAAGAGAGGCAATGGTTAGGGGGTGACAGGTGTGCGTTGGCACTGCGTGCCACGTCGCTTTGTCATACAGCTGACACTCCGATGAGCAATGATTCGGCGACGCACGGTGCCACAGGGGCTGTCCATAAATGACGTCACGCGATTTTGGACGATTTTTGACCCCCCCCCCCCCATTGTCACACGGCGTCACAAAAAGTCAGACCCCCCCCTCAAATATGACGTCACAAAGCTCTGCCCCCCCCCCCCAAATAAAACATGCTTCAAATCGCTTTAAACTATTGTCATTGTAGTGCGTATTTAATGTGGCGCTGCACTCTGATGTTGTAGGAGAAAACATTTATTAAAAAGTATATTTATTAAGTAGAACGTGTTGTCTATATTTGTTTATAGTTGCGTATTTTGACGTGACGTCGCATTTCTCAGCCCCACCCCCCGTCACACATCGTCACAAATATCGGACCCCGATGTCTGCAGGATTAGTTTTTATCTTCTTCGTCTTCCAAAGCAGATGATTAATGAGAATATTGATGGAATTTCCCCCAGTGCATGTTGGCTGGGGAAGGGCTGTTTAAGACACGCGGTGAACCCGCTCATCTCCACGTATCGGCATGAAATGATAAAATCGCGGATTTGAAGGAAGCGCGTTCGTTTCAAGTGGATGCTTGTTGTCAACACCGCCACATTGACAGCACTCGCAACCATCCCATATTCAATTGAAAACTCTTCTTAAGTAATTGCTTATTGTGTTTAGTTCCTTGTCCTTATCTCATACCTCCGATTAGCACGGTGGGCTACGTGCGGTGCGAAAGAAGTTCAAGTTACAAACATACGATGTGTTAACACTGGAACACATGAGGGTGTGCTATGGGGTTGCCACCTTTTCGATTGTAGACCAACCCTGGGCAATGTCTCAGTGCTTGGTCTATTATCATAATTATACAGTAAATGACAATACAATCATTATATCAAAAATACTTACTTGAAACTGCACCAAAATAAATCAAAACGAACAAAAGTAGATCGGAATTCAATGTTAAATGCTTGACATTTAATCTGCCGCATAGGCGATTCATGGTCAAGATGTTGTGTATGTTTGCATGGGCATGGCTAGAGTTGCCATCCGTCCGGGAATTAGCATCTGTGTTCAGGTGGTATTGATCTGTACCCTCGATATTGAACTCGTATTGAGAAATCTGTCCAGGTTTGGTCTGCAGTCAGTAGAATCATTTTTCAACGCAGCGTATGTTTGCATGGTGAACTTCTTTCGCACCGTACGCAGCCAACCATGCTTTACTGGAGGTGCGGGGGACTAACAAACTGAACGCAAAAAGAACAGGGACACAGCCTTGAAAACACAGAAGTGCATCTACACGTAGGGCGGTTGTTGAAGGGAAGAGGAATGAAAATGATTAAGAGAGGCGTATCAGGGCAGAGCAAAGTGCTTATTGTTATCTTGACTTAATAATGAAACATAACTGAGCCATATGCCTTAAGCAGAATGTTTTTTTTTCAAACAGATGCATCACAAACGGAAAATAGAACCAATGTTTAGAAATGCACAAGGAAGCGTAGAGATGATGCACATCCTAAGAATTACACTGATACTGGAAGACGGACACGTCAATTGGACATCATATGCAAATTAAGGACGTAATTTAAGTTTAGAAAGGTGGGGTGAGGCAGGACACACAACTTGAAGTGATGACGGCCGGTGGTCGAGACTAACGTGGGAATGGGAGCTAAGGAGGGAACACAACCGGCAGTGTCAACTGCGGAGATGGAGTGAATAAATCAACAGTATATGGATTGGATCATTTATTTATTTTGCTAACTGTACAACTAATCGTACATTTTAATTGTACTAGCTTAATGTCTTAAGGTTAAGTTTCTAATTCTCTAGGATAATACAAGTTGTTTTTCAAAAACAATGACGTTAATTGGCGCATACATTAAAAGTGATCCGTGTCAGTCTTCAAATACTGTTCTGGTTATTCCCACCTTGTTGGTGTCCTTATTGTCTCCTGCACCCACTAACAACGGAGTTATTGTTGGGGTGGTTAGAAGCACAGCCAGCAGACAGCCAGGAAACTCGAGACATAGAATATATTAATAGCAGCGTGACTTACACTGCTACAGCAGCGATGTTGTCATGTAACTATTTACATTCTCTGTGTCGCAAACATTAAATGGCAAATAATTTTTCTGTGGTACCCTTGTCCCCACGATTTG
>NW_027423572.1:0-51092 GCF_048934315.1 Petromyzon marinus
GTTTAACGGTAGTGTTATTTGAACCGGTCCCGGGCCTCCCCTAGGTCGACTCAGCCTCAAATGACTCCCTGGTGTAGCGGTGTAGCTTAGCAAAACATCGTCACTAGGGAGACAAAGGCGGCCGGGCGTGGTGCTGGCCACCCACCCCCTCGTGTGTACCGTTCCGGCCTTCATAGGTGGTGCTGCTCGCTAACAGCACTTGCCCCTACAGTCTGTTACAGGCTACACGAGGGATCTTTGTCTTTGTGTGTGTCGCTGTGTGTGCATCAATGTGCGTGTCACTGTGTGTGTGTGCGTGTCATTGTGTGTGTTACAGTGTATGTGTGTCACTGTGACGAGTATCCGAAGCGGTCCTGGGCCTCCCCAAGGTCGACTCAGCCTCAACTGAGTGAATGGTGCGGTGTGTAAACATCGCCACTAGGGAGACAAAGGCGGTCGGGCGTTGTTTTGCTGGCCACCCACACAGTGTCCTGGAGCCTTCACAGGTTGCACTTGCCCAGACGGTCTGTCACAGGCTACACGGGGGGTCTTTGTCTTTGTGTGTGCACAGCGTGTTGAGTGAGCGGGCAAGGGGGAGGATGGGTGGGTGAGTGGCTGAGTGGGGTGAGTCAGCGGGAGAATGGATGGGCGGGCAGGTGAGTGGGTGAGTGAGTAGGTGAGTGAGTGGGTGAGTCTGTGAGTGGGTGGGTGGGTAAGTGGGTGAGTGAGTAGGTGAGTCTGTGAGTGGGTGAGTTTGTGAGTGAGTAGGTGAGTCTGTGAGTGGGTGGGTGGGTGAGTGGGTGAGTGAAAAGGTGAGTGAGTGGGTGAGTGGGTGGGTGAGTGAATGGGTGAGTGAGTAAGTGAGTGAGTGAGTGGGTGAGTGAGTGGGTGGGTGAGTGAATGGGTGAGTGAATGGGTGAGTGAGTAAGTGAGTGAGTGAGTGGGTGAGTGAGTAGGTGAGTCTGTGAGTTGGTGGGTGAGTGAGAAGGTGAGTGAGTGGGTGAGTCTGTGAGTTGGTGGGTGAGTGAGAAGGTGAGTGAGTAGGTGAGTCTGTGAGTTGGTGGGTGAGTGAATGGGTGAGTGAATGGGTGAGTGAGTGGGTGAGTGAGTGGGTGAGTGAGTAGGTGAGTCTGTGAGTGGGTGGGTGGGTGAGTGGTGAATGAGTGGGTGAGTCTGTGAGTTGGTGGGTGAGTGAGTAGGTGAGTGAGTGGGTGAGTCTGTGAGTTGGTGGGTGAGTGAGAAGGTGAGTGAGTAGGTGAGTCTGTGTGTTGGTGGGTTAGTGAGTGGGTGAGTGAGTAGTTGAGTCGGTGGGTGAGTGAGTGGGTGAGTGAGTAGGTGAGTCTGTGAGTTGGTGGGTGAGTGAATGGGTGAGTGAGTAGGTGAGTCGGTGGGTGAGTGAGTGGGTGGGTGAGTAAGTGAGTCTGTGAGTTGGTGGGTGAGTGAGTGGGTGAGTGAGTAGGTGCCTCGGTGGGTGAGTGAGTGGGTGAGTCAGTAGTTGAGTCGGTGGGTGAGTGAGTGGGTGAGTGAGAAGTTGAGTCGGTGGATGTGTAAGTGGGGTGAGTCACCGGGTGAATGGATGAATGGTTGGGTAAGTGAGGAGGTGAGTCTGTGAGTGAGTGGTTGGGTGAGTGAATAGGTGAGTAGGTGAGTCTGTGAGTGAGTGGGTGGATGAGTGAGTAGGTGAGTCTGTGAGTGGGTGAGTGAGTCGGTGAGTCTGTGAGTGGGTTGGTGGTTGAGTGAGTAGGTGAGTCTCTAGGTGAGTCTGTGAGTAAGTGGGTGGGTGAGTGACTAGGTGAGTCTGGGATTGCGTGGGTGAGTGAGTAGGTGGAGTCTGTGAGAGAATGGGTGGGTGAGTGAGTAGGTGAGTCTCTAGTTGAGTCTGTGAGTGAGTGGATGGGTGAGTGAGTAGGTGAGTCTCTAGATGAGTCTGTGAGTGAGTGGGTTGGTGAGTGACTACGTGAGTCTGTGAGTGAGTGGGTGGGTGACTGATTCGGTGAGTCTGGGATTGCGTGGGTGAGTGAGTAGGTGAGTCTGTGAGAGTGTGGGTGGGTGAGTGAGTACGTGAGTCTGTGAGTGGGTGAGTGAGTGAGTAGGTGAGTCTGTGAGTGATAGGGTGGGTGAGTGAGTAGGTAAGTCTGTGAGTGGGTGGGTGAGTCTGTGAGTTGGTGCGTGAGTGTGTAGGTGAGTCTGTGAGTAAGTGAGTGAGTGGATGAGTGAGTAGGTTATTCTGTGAGTGGGTGGGTGAGTCAGTAGGTGAGTCTGTGGGCGAGTGGGTGTGTGAGTAAGTAGGTGAGTCTGTGAGTGGGTGGGTAGCTGAGTCGGTGATTCTGTGAGTGGGTGAGTGAGTAGGTGAGTCTGTGAGTGATAGGGTGGGTGAGTGAGTCGGTGAGTCTGTGGGTGAGTGGTTGGGTGAGTGAGTAGGTGAGTCTGTGGGTGAGTTGGTGAGTGAGTAGGTGAGTCTGTGAGTGAGTGGGTTGGTGAGTAAGTAGGTGAGTCTGTGGGTGGGTGAGTTTGGGCGTGAGTGGGTGGGTGAGTTAGTAGGTGAGTCTGTGGGTGAGTTGGGGAGTGAGTAGGTGAGTCTGTGAGTGAGTGGGTGGGTGAGTGAGTAGGTGAGTCTGTGGGTGAGTTGGTGAGTGAGTAGGTGAGTCTGTGAGTGAGTGGGTGGGTGTGTGAGTAGGTGAGTCTGTGGGTGAGTGAGTGGGTGAGTGAGTCGGTGAGTCTGTGAGTGGGTTGGTGAGTGAGTCGGTGAGTCTGTGACTGGGTGGGTGAGTCTGTGAGGGGGTGGGTGAGTGAGTAGGTGATTCTGTGAGTGAGTAGGTGAGCCTCTAGGTGAGTCTGTGAGTGAGTGGGTGGGTGAATGAGTACGTGAGTCTGTAAGTGAGTGGGTGGGTGAGTGAGTAGGTGAGTCTGTGAGTGATAGGGTGGGTGAGTGAGTCGGTGAGTCTGTGGGTGAGTGGTTGTGTGAGTGAGTAGATGAGTCTGTGGGTGAGTTGGTGAGTGAGTAGGTGAGTCTGTGAGTGAGTGGGTTGGTGAGTAAGTAGGTGAGTCTGTGGGTGGGTGAGTTTGAGCGTGAGTGGGTGGGTGAGTGAGTAGGTGAGTCTGTGGGTGAGTTGGGGAGTGAGTAGGTGAGTCTGTGAGTGAGTGGGTGGGTGAGTGAGTAGGTGAGTCTGTGGGTGAGTTGGTGAGTGAGTAGGTGAGTCTGTCAGTGAGTGGGTGGGTGTGTGAGTAGGTGAGTATGTGGGTGAGTGAGTGGGTGAGTGAGTCGGTGAGTCTGTGACTGGGGGGTGAGTAAGTGAGTCTGTGAGTGAGTGGGTGGGTGAGTGAGTAGGTGAGTCTGTGAGTGAGTGGGTGGGTGAGTGAGTAGGTGAGTCTGTGGGTGAGTTGGTGAGTGAGTAGGTGAGACTGTGAGTGAGTGGGTGGGTGAGTGAGTAGGTGAGTCTGTGAGTGAGTGGGTGAGTGAGTAGGTGAGTCTGTGAGTGGTTGGGTGGATGCTTAGGTGAGTCTGTGGGTGGGTGAGTGAGTAGGTGAGTCTGTGAGTGAGTGGGTGGGTGAGTGAGTAGGTGGGTGAGTGATTCGGTGAGTCTGTGGGTGGGTGGGTGAGTAGGTGAGTCTGTTAGTGAGTGGGTAAGTGAGTGAGTGGATGAGTGTGTGAGTCTGTGAGTGAATGGGTGAGTGAGTGAGTAGGTGAGTCTGTGAGTGAGTAGGTGAGTCTGTGAGTGATTAAGTGAGTCTCTAGATGAGTCTGTGAGTGGTTGGATGAGTTTTTAGGTGAGTGAGTGGATGAGTGAGTCGGTGAGTCTATGGATGGGTGAATAAGTACATGAGTCTGTGAGTGAGTGGGTGGGTGAGTGAGTAAGTTATTCTGTGTTTGGTGAGTCTCTAGGTGAGTCTGTGGGTGAGTAGGTGGGTGAGTGAGTTGGTGAGTTTGTGAGTGGGTGGGTGAGTGAGTGAGTAGGTGAGTCTGTGGGTGAGTGGGTGAGTCCCAGGTGAGTCTGTTTGTGGATGAGTTTGTAGGTGAGTGAGTAGGTGAGTGAGTAGGTGACTCTATGGGTGGGTGAGTGAGTAGGTGAGTTTGTGGGTGAGTGAGTAGGTTAGTCTGTGAGTGAGTGGGTGAGTCTCTCGGTGAGTCTGTGAGTGGTTGGATGAGTTTGTAGGTGAGTGAGTGGGTGAGTGAGTAGGTGAGTCTGAGTGAGTAGGTGAGTCTCTAGGTGAGTCTGTGAGTGGGTGGATGAGTTTGTAGGTGAGTGAGTGGGTGAGTGAGTCGGTGCGTCTGTGAGTGGGTGGGTGAGTCTCTCGGTGAGTCTTTGAGAGGGTGGATGAGTTTGTAGGTGAGTGGGTGGGTGAGTAAGTAGGTGAGTCTGTGAGTGGGTGTGTGAGTGAGTAGGTGAGTCTGTGGTTGAGTCTCTAGGTGAGTCTGTGGGTGAGTTTCTAGGTGAGTCTGTGAGTGTGTGGATGAGTTTGTAGGTGAGTGGGTGAGTGAGTAGGTGAGTCTCTAGGTGAGTCTGTGAGTGGGTGGATGAGTTTGAAGGTGAGTCTGTGAGTGTGTGGATGAGTTTGTAGATGTGTGAGTGGTTGAGTGAGTAGGTGAGTCTGTGGGTGAGTGGGTGAGTTTCTAGGTGAGTCTGTTGGTGGATGAGTTTGTAGGTGAGTGAGTAGGTGAGTCTGTGGGTGAGTAGGTGAGTCTCTAGGTGAGTCTGTGTGTGGTTGGATGAGTTTGTAGGTGAGTGGATGAGTCTGTGAGTGAGTAGGTGAGTCTCTAGGTGAGTCTGTGATTGAATTGGTGAGTTTGTGAGTAGGTGGGTGAGTGAGTAGGTGATTCTCTAGGTGAGTCTGTGAGTGAGTGAGTATGTGAGTCTGTGGGTGGGTGGGTGTTTGAGTGAGTAGGAGAGTCTGTGAGAGGTTGGTGGGTGAGTCGGTGAGTCTGTGACTGGGTGAGTGAGTCTGTGAGGGGGTGGGTGAGTGAGTAGGTGATTCTGTGAGTGAGTAGGTGAGCCTCTAGGTGAGTCTGTGAGTGAGTGGGTGGGTGAATGAGTACGTGAGTCTGTAAGTGAGTGGGTGGGTGAGTGAGTAGGTGAGTCTGTGAGTGATAGGGTGGGTGAGTGAGTCGGTGAGTCTGTGGGTGAGTGGTTGTGTGAGTGAGTAGATGAGTCTGTGGGTGAGTTGGTGAGTGAGTAGGTGAGTCTGTGAGTGAGTGGGTTGGTGAGTAAGTAGGTGAGTCTGTGGGTGGGTGAGTTTGAGCGTGAGTGGGTGGGTGAGTGAGTAGGTGAGTCTGTGGGTGAGTTGGGGAGTGAGTAGGTGAGTCTATGAGTGAGTGGGTGGGTGAGTGAGTAGGTGAGTCTGTGGGTGAGTTGGTGAGTGAGTAGGTGAGTCTGTCAGTGAGTGGGTGGGTGTGTGAGTAGGTGAGTATGTGGGTGAGTGAGTGGGTGAGTGAGTCGGTGAGTCTGTGACTGGGGGGGTGAGTAAGTGAGTCTGTGAGTGAGTGGGTGGGTGAGTGAGTAGGTGAGTCTGTGAGTGAGTGGGTGGGTGAGTGAGTAGGTGAGTCTGTGGGTGAGTTGGTGAGTGAGTAGGTGAGTCTGTGAGTGAGTGGGTGGGTGAGTGAGTAGGTGAGTCTGTGAGTGAGTGGGTGAGTGAGTAGGTGAGTCTGTGAGTGGTTGGGTGGATGCTTAGGTGAGTCTGTGGGTGGGTGAGTGAGTAGGTGAGTCTGTGAGTGAGTGGGTGGGTGAGTGAGTAGGTGGGTGAGTGATTCGGTGAGTCTGTGGGTGGGTGGGTGAGTAGGTGAGTCTGTTAGTGAGTGGGTAAGTGAGTGAGTGGATGAGTGTGTGAGTCTGTGAGTGAATGGGTGAGTGAGTGAGTAGGTGAGTCTGTGAGTGAGTAGGTGAGTCCGTGAGTGATTAAGTGAGTCTCTAGATGAGTCTGTGAGTGGGTGGATGAGTTTTTAGGTGAGTGAGTGGATGAGTGAGTCGGTGAGTCTATGGATGGGTGAATAAGTACATGAGTCTGTGAGTGAGTGGGTGGGTGAGTGAGTAAGTTATTCTGTGTTTGGTGAGTCTCTAGGTGAGTCTGTGGGTGAGTAGGTGGGTGAGTGAGTTGGTGAGTTTGTGAGTGGGTGGGTGAGTGGGTGAGTAGGTGAGTCTGTGGGTGAGTGGGTGAGTCCCAGGTGAGTCTGTTTGTGGATGAGTTTGTAGGTGAGTGAGTAGGTGAGTGAGTAGGTGACTCTATGGGTGGGTGAGTGAGTAGGTGAGTTTGTGGGTGAGTGAGTAGGTTAGTCTGTGAGTGAGTGGGTGAGTCTCTCGGTGAGTCTGTGAGTGGTTGGATGAGTTTGTAGGTGAGTGAGTGGGTGAGTGAGTAGGTGAGTCTGAGTGAGTAGGTGAGTCTCTAGGTGAGTCTGTGAGTGGGTGGATGAGTTTGTAGGTGAGTGAGTGGGTGAGTGAGTCGGTGAGTCTGTGACTGGGGGGGTGAGTAAGTGAGTCTGTGAGTGAGTGGGTGGGTGAGTGAGTAGGTGAGTCTGTGAGTGAGTGGGTGGGTGAGTGAGTAGGTGAGTCTGTGGGTGAGTTGGTGAGTGAGTAGGTGAGTCTGTGAGTGAGTGGGTGGGTGAGTGAGTAGGTGAGTCTGTGAGTGAGTGGGTGAGTGAGTAGGTGAGTCTGTGAGTGGTTGGGTGGATGCTTAGGTGAGTCTGTGGGTGGGTGAGTGAGTAGGTGAGTCTGTGAGTGAGTGGGTGGGTGAGTGAGTAGGTGGGTGAGTGATTCGGTGAGTCTGTGGGTGGGTGGGTGAGTAGGTGAGTCTGTTAGTGAGTGGGTAAGTGAGTGAGTGGATGAGTGTGTGAGTCTGTGAGTGAATGGGTGAGTGAGTGAGTAGGTGAGTCTGTGAGTGAGTAGGTGAGTCCGTGAGTGATTAAGTGAGTCTCTAGATGAGTCTGTGAGTGGGTGGATGAGTTTTTAGGTGAGTGAGTGGATGAGTGAGTCGGTGAGTCTATGGATGGGTGAATAAGTACATGAGTCTGTGAGTGGGTGGGTGGGTGAGTGAGTAAGTTATTCTGTGTTTGGTGAGTCTCTAGGTGAGTCTGTGGGTGAGTAGGTGGGTGAGTGAGTTGGTGAGTTTGTGAGTGGGTGGGTGAGTGGGTGAGTAGGTGAGTCTGTGGGTGAGTGGGTGAGTCCCAGGTGAGTCTGTTTGTGGATGAGTTTGTAGGTGAGTGAGTAGGTGAGTGAGTAGGTGACTCTATGGGTGGGTGAGTGAGTAGGTGAGTTTGTGGGTGAGTGAGTAGGTTAGTCTGTGAGTGAGTGGGTGAGTCTCTCGGTGAGTCTGTGAGTGGTTGGATGAGTTTGTAGGTGAGTGAGTGGGTGAGTGAGTAGGTGAGTCTGAGTGAGTAGGTGAGTCTCTAGGTGAGTCTGTGAGTGGGTGGATGAGTTTGTAGGTGAGTGAGTGGGTGAGTGAGTCGGTGCGTCTGTGAGTGGGTGGGTGAGTCTCTCGGTGAGTCTTTGAGAGGGTGGATGAGTTTGTAGGTGAGTGGGTGGGTGAGTAAGTAGGTGAGTCTGTGAGTGGGTGTGTGCGTGAGTAGGTGAGTCTGTGGTTGAGTCTCTAGGTGAGTCTGTGAGTGAGTCTCTAGGTGAGTCTGTGAGTGTGTGGATGAGTTTGTAGGTGAGTGGGTGAGTGAGTAAGTGAGTCTCTAGGTGAGTCTGTGAGTGGGTGGATGAGTTTGAAGGTGAGTCTGTGAGTGTGTGGATGAGTTTGTAGATGTGTGAGTGGTTGAGTGAGTAGGTGAGTCTGTGGGTGAGTGGGTGAGTTTCTAGGTGAGTCTGTTGGTGGATGAGTTTGTAGGTGAGTGAGTAGGTGAGTCTGTGGGTGAGTAGGTGAGTCTCTAGGTGAGTCTGTGTGTGGTTGGATGAGTTTGTAGGTGAGTGGATGAGTCTGTGAGTGAGTAGGTGAGTCTCTAGGTGAGTCTGTGATTGAATTGGTGAGTTTGTGAGTAGGTGGGTGAGTGAGTAGGTGATTCTCTAGGTGAGTCTGTGAGTGAGTGAGTATGTGAGTCTGTGGGTGGGTGGGTGTTTGAGTGAGTAGGAGAGTCTGTGAGAGGTTGGTGGGTGAGTCGGTGATTCTGTGAGTGGGTGAGTGATTGAGTAGGCGAGTCTGTGGGTGAGTGGGTGAGTCCCAGGTGAGTCTGTTTGTGGATGAGTTTGTAGGTGAGTGAGTAGGTGAGTGAGTAGGTGACTCTATGGGTGGGTGAGTGAGTAGGTGAGTTTGTGGGTGAGTGAGTAGGTTAGTCTGTGAGTGAGTGGGTGAGTCTCTCGGTGAGTCTGTGAGTGGTTGGATGAGTTTGTAGGTGAGTGAGTGGGTGAGTGAGTAGGTGAGTCTGAGTGAGTAGGTGAGTCTCTAGGTGAGTCTGTGAGTGGGTGGATGAGTTTGTAGGTGAGTGAGTGGGTGAGTGAGTCGGTGCGTCTGTGAGTGGGTGGGTGAGTCTCTCGGTGAGTCTTTGAGAGGGTGGATGAGTTTGTAGGTGAGTGGGTGGGTGAGTAAGTAGGTGAGTCTGTGAGTGGGTGTGTGCGTGAGTAGGTGAGTCTGTGGTTGAGTCTCTAGGTGAGTCTGTGAGTGAGTCTCTAGGTGAGTCTGTGAGTGTGTGGATGAGTTTGTAGGTGAGTGGGTGAGTGAGTAGGTGAGTCTCTAGGTGAGTCTGTGAGTGGGTGGATGAGTTTGAAGGTGAGTCTGTGAGTGTGTGGATGAGTTTGTAGATGTGTGAGTGGTTGAGTGAGTAGGTGAGTCTGTGGGTGAGTGGGTGAGTTTCTAGGTGAGTCTGTTGGTGGATGAGTTTGTAGGTGAGTGAGTAGGTGAGTCTGTGGGTGAGTAGGTGAGTCTCTAGGTGAGTCTGTGTGTGGTTGGATGAGTTTGTAGGTGAGTGGATGAGTCTGTGAGTGAGTAGGTGAGTCTCTAGGTGAGTCTGTGATTGAATTGGTGAGTTTGTGAGTAGGTGGGTGAGTGAGTAGGTGATTCTCTAGGTGAGTCTGTGAGTGAGTGAGTATGTGAGTCTGTGGGTGGGTGGGTGTTTGAGTGAGTAGGAGAGTCTGTGAGAGGTTGGTGGGTGAGTCGGTGATTCTGTGAGTGGGTGAGTGATTGAGTAGGCGAGTCTGTGGGTGAGTGGTTGGGTGAGTGAGTAGGTGAGTCTGTGAATAAGTGGGTGGGTGAGTGAGTAGGTCAGTCTGTGAGTGAGTGGGTGGGTGAGTGAGTAGGTGAGTCTGTGGGTGAGTTGGTGAGTGAGTAGGTGAGTCTGTGAGTGAGTGGGTTGGTGAGTGAGTAGGTGAGTCTGTGAGTGGTTGGCTGGGTGATTAGGTCAGTCTGTATGTGGGTGAGTGAGTAGGTGGGTTTGAGCGTGAGTGGGTGGGTGAGTGAGTAGGTGAGTCTGTGAGTGAGTGGGTTGGTGAGTCAGTAGGTGAGTCTGTGATTGTTTGGGTGGATGATTAGGTGAGTCTGTATGTGGGTGAGTGAGTAGGTGGGTTTGAGCGTGAGTGGGTGGGTGAGTGAGTAGATAAGTCTGTGGGTCAGTTGGTGAGTGAGTAGGTGAGTCTGTGAGTGAGTGTGTGGGTTAGTGAGTAGGTGAGTCTGTGGGTGAGTTGGTGAGTGAGTAGGTGAGTCTGTGAGTGAGTGGGTGGGTGAGTGAGTAGGTGAGTCTGTGGGTTATTGAGTCGGTGAGTCTGTGAGTGAGTGGTTGAGTAAGTCTGCGAGTGAGTGGGTGGGTGAGTGAGTAGGTGAGTCTGTGAGTGAGTGGGTGGGTGAGTGAGTAGGTGAGTCTGTGGGTGAGTTGGTGAGTGAGTAGGTTAGTCTGTGAGTGCGTGGGTGGGTGAGTCAATAGGTGAGTCTGTAAGTGAGTTGGTTGGTGAGTGAGTAGGTGAATCTGTGATTGATTGGGTGAGTGAGTAGGTGATTCTGTGAGTGGTTGGGTGGGTGATTAGGTGAGTTTGTGGGAGGGTGAGTGAGTAGGTGAGTTTGTGCGTGAGTGTGTGGGTGAGTGAGTAGGTGAGTCTGTGGGTGAGTTGGTGAGTGAGTAGGTGAGTCTGTGCGTGAGTGGGTGGGTGAGTGAGTAGGTGAGTCTGTGGGTTAGTGAGTCGGTGAGTCTGTGAGTGAGTGGGTGAGTGAGTCGGTGAGTCTGTGAGTGGGTGGGTGGGTGAGTGAGTAGGTGAGTCTGTGGGTGAGTTGGTGAGTGAGTAGGTTAGTCTGTGAGTGCGTGGGTGGGTGATTCAGTAGGTGAGTCGGTGAGTGAGTGGGTTGGTGAGTGATTAGGTGAGTCTGTGATTGATTGCGTGAGTGAGTAGGTGATTCTGTGATTGGTTCGGTGGGTGATTAGGTGAGTCTGTGGGTGGGTGAGTGAGTGAGTGAGTAGGTGAGTCTGCGAGTGATTTGGTGAGTGAGTGAGTTCGTGAGTGAGTAGGTGAGTCTATGAGTGAGTGGATGAGTTCGTAGGTGAGTGAGTGGATGAGTGAGTCGGTGAGTCTATGGGTGGGTGAATGAGTACGTGAGTGTGTGAGTGAGTGGGTGGGTGAGTGAGTAGGTGAGTCTGTGGGTGAGTAGCTGAGTCTCTCGGTGAGTCTGTGGGTGAATGAGTTTGTAGCTGAGTGAGTACGTGAGTGAGTAGGTGAGTCTATGGGTGGGTGAGTGAGTAGGTGAGTCTGAGTGAGTGGCTGGGTGAGTGAGTAGGTGAGTCTGTGGGTGAGTGAGTAGGTGAGTCTGTGAGTGAGTGGGTGAGTCTCTAGGTGAGTCTGTGAGTGGTTTGGATGAGTTTGTAGTTAAGTGAGTGGGTGAGTGAGTAGGTGAGTCTGTGAGTGAGTAGGCGAGTCTCTAGGTGAGTCTGTGAGTGGGTGCATGAGTTTGTAGGTGAGTGAGTGGGTGAGTGAGCAGGTGAGTTTCTACGTGAGTCTGTGAGTGGGTGGATGAGTTTGTATGTGAGTAAGTAGGTGAGTCTGTGGGTGGGTGAGTCTCTAGGTGAGTCTGTGAGTGGTTGGATGAGCTTGTAGGTGAGTGGGTGAGTGAGTAGGTGAGTCTCTAGGTGAGTCTGTGAGTGGGTTGGTGGGTGAGTGAGTAGGTGAGTCTGTGGGTGAGTCTGTGAGTGGGTGGATGAGTCTGTGAGTGAGTGAGTGGGTGAGTGAGTAGGTGAGTCTCTAGGTGAGTCTGTGAGTGGGTAAATGAGTTTGTAGGTGAGTGAGTGTTTGAATGAGTAGGTGAGTCTCTATGTGAGTCTGTGAGTGGGTGGATGAGTCTGTGAGTGAGTGAGTGAGTGGGTGAGTGAGTAGGTGAGTCTCTAGGTGAGTCTGTGAGTGGGTGGATGAGTTTGTAGGTGAGTGAGTAAGTGAGTGTGTGGGTGAGTAGGTGAGTCTCTAGGTGAGTCTGTGAGTGGGTGGTTGAGTTTGTAGGTGAGTGAGTGGGTGAGTGAGTGAGTAGGTGAGTCTGTGGGTGGGTGGGTGAGTGAGTAGGTGAGTCTGTGGGTGAGTAGGTGAGTCTCTAGGTGAGTCTGTGAGTGGGTGGATGAGTCTGTGAGTGGGTGGAAGAGTTTGTAGGTGAGTGAGTGGGTGTGTGAGTAGGTGAGTCTGTTAGTGAGTGGGTAAGTGAGTGAGTGGATGAGTGTGTGAGTCTGTGAGTGAATGGGTGAGTGAGTGAGTAGGTGAGTCTGTGAGTGAGTAGGTGAGTCTGTGAGTGATTAAGTGAGTCTCTAGATGAGTCTGTGAGTGGGTGGATGAGTTTTTAGGTGAGTGAGTGGATGAGTGAGTCGGTGAGTCTATGGATGGGTGAATAAGTACATGAGTCTGTGAGTGAGTGGGTGGGTGAGTGAGTAAGTTATTCTGTGTTTGGTGAGTCTCTAGGTGAGTCTGTGGGTGAGTAGGTGGGTGAGTGAGTTGGTGAGTTTGTGAGTGGGTGGGTGAGTGGGTGAGTAGGTGAGTCTGTGGGTGAGTGGGTGAGTCCCAGGTGAGTCTGTTTGTGGATGAGTTTGTAGGTGAGTGAGTAGGTGAGTGAGTAGGTGACTCTATGGGTGGGTGAGTGAGTAGGTGAGTTTGTGGGTGAGTGAGTAGGTTAGTCTGTGAGTGAGTGGGTGAGTCTCTCGGTGAGTCTGTGAGTGGTTGGATGAGTTTGTAGGTGAGTGAGTGGGTGAGTGAGTAGGTGAGTCTGAGTGAGTAGGTGAGTCTCTAGGTGAGTCTGTGAGTGGGTGGATGAGTTTGTAGGTGAGTGAGTGGGTGAGTGAGTCGGTGCGTCTGTGAGTGGGTGGGTGAGTCTCTCGGTGAGTCTTTGAGAGGGTGGATGAGTTTGTAGGTGAGTGGGTGGGTGAGTAAGTAGGTGAGTCTGTGAGTGGGTGTGTGCGTGAGTAGGTGAGTCTGTGGTTGAGTCTCTAGGTGAGTCTGTGAGTGAGTCTCTAGGTGAGTCTGTGAGTGTGTGGATGAGTTTGTAGGTGAGTGGGTGAGTGAGTAGGTGAGTCTCTAGGTGAGTCTGTGAGTGGGTGGATGAGTTTGAAGGTGAGTCTGTGAGTGTGTGGATGAGTTTGTAGATGTGTGAGTGGTTGAGTGAGTAGGTGAGTCTGTGGGTGAGTGGGTGAGTTTCTAGGTGAGTCTGTTGGTGGATGAGTTTGTAGGTGAGTGAGTAGGTGAGTCTGTGGGTGAGTAGGTGAGTCTCTAGGTGAGTCTGTGTGTGGTTGGATGAGTTTGTAGGTGAGTGGATGAGTCTGTGAGTGAGTAGGTGAGTCTCTAGGTGAGTCTGTGATTGAATTGGTGAGTTTGTGAGTAGGTGGGTGAGTGAGTAGGTGATTCTCTAGGTGAGTCTGTGAGTGAGTGAGTATGTGAGTCTGTGGGTGGGTGGGTGTTTGAGTGAGTAGGAGAGTCTGTGAGAGGTTGGTGGGTGAGTCGGTGATTCTGTGAGTGGGTGAGTGATTGAGTAGGCGAGTCTGTGGGTGAGTGGGTGAGTCCCAGGTGAGTCTGTTTGTGGATGAGTTTGTAGGTGAGTGAGTAGGTGAGTGAGTAGGCGACTCTATGGGTGGGTGAGTGAGTAGGTGAGTTTGTGGGTGAGTGAGTAGGTTAGTCTGTGAGTGAGTGGGTGAGTCTCTCGGTGAGTCTGTGAGTGGTTGGATGAGTTTGTAGGTGAGTGAGTGGGTGAGTGAGTAGGTGAGTCTGAGTGAGTAGGTGAGTCTCTAGGTGAGTCTGTGAGTGGGTGGATGAGTTTGTAGGTGAGTGAGTGGGTGAGTGAGTCGGTGCGTCTGTGAGTGGGTGGGTGAGTCTCTCGGTGAGTCTTTGAGAGGGTGGATGAGTTTGTAGGTGAGTGGGTGGGTGAGTAAGTAGGTGAGTCTGTGAGTGGGTGTGTGCGTGAGTAGGTGAGTCTGTGGTTGAGTCTCTAGGTGAGTCTGTGAGTGAGTCTCTAGGTGAGTCTGTGAGTGTGTGGATGAGTTTGTAGGTGAGTGGGTGAGTGAGTAGGTGAGTCTCTAGGTGAGTCTGTGAGTGGGTGGATGAGTTTGAAGGTGAGTCTGTGAGTGTGTGGATGAGTTTGTAGATGTGTGAGTGGTTGAGTGAGTAGGTGAGTCTGTGGGTGAGTGGGTGAGTTTCTAGGTGAGTCTGTTGGTGGATGAGTTTGTAGGTGAGTGAGTAGGTGAGTCTGTGGGTGAGTAGGTGAGTCTCTAGGTGAGTCTGTGTGTGGTTGGATGAGTTTGTAGGTGAGTGGATGAGTCTGTGAGTGAGTAGGTGAGTCTCTAGGTGAGTCTGTGATTGAATTGGTGAGTTTGTGAGTAGGTGGGTGAGTGAGTAGGTGATTCTCTAGGTGAGTCTGTGAGTGAGTGAGTATGTGAGTCTGTGGGTGGGTGGGTGTTTGAGTGAGTAGGAGAGTCTGTGAGAGGTTGGTGGGTGAGTCGGTGATTCTGTGAGTGGGTGAGTGATTGAGTAGGCGAGTCTGTGGGTGAGTGGTTGGGTGAGTGAGTAGGTGAGTCTGTGAATAAGTGGGTGGGTGAGTGAGTAGGTCAGTCTGTGAGTGAGTGGGTGGGTGAGTGAGTAGGTGAGTCTGTGGGTGAGTTGGTGAGTGAGTAGGTGAGTCTGTGAGTGAGTGGGTTGGTGAGTGAGTAGGTGAGTCTGTGAGTGGTTGGCTGGGTGATTAGGTCAGTCTGTATGTGGGTGAGTGAGTAGGTGGGTTTGAGCGTGAGTGGGTGGGTGAGTGAGTAGGTGAGTCTGTGAGTGAGTGGGTTGGTGAGTCAGTAGGTGAGTCTGTGATTGTTTGGGTGGATGATTAGGTGAGTCTGTATGTGGGTGAGTGAGTAGGTGGGTTTGAGCGTGAGTGGGTGGGTGAGTGAGTAGATAAGTCTGTGGGTCAGTTGGTGAGTGAGTAGGTGAGTCTGTGAGTGAGTGTGTGGGTTAGTGAGTAGGTGAGTCTGTGGGTGAGTTGGTGAGTGAGTAGGTGAGTCTGTGAGTGAGTGGGTGGGTGAGTGAGTAGGTGAGTCTGTGGGTTATTGAGTCGGTGAGTCTGTGAGTGAGTGGTTGAGTAAGTCTGCGAGTGAGTGGGTGGGTGAGTGAGTAGGTGAGTCTGTGAGTGAGTGGGTGGGTGAGTGAGTAGGTGAGTCTGTGGGTGAGTTGGTGAGTGAGTAGGTTAGTCTGTGAGTGCGTGGGTGGGTGAGTCAATAGGTGAGTCTGTAAGTGAGTTGGTTGGTGAGTGAGTAGGTGAATCTGTGATTGATTGGGTGAGTGAGTAGGTGATTCTGTGAGTGGTTGGGTGGGTGATTAGGTGAGTTTGTGGGAGGGTGAGTGAGTAGGTGAGTTTGTGCGTGAGTGTGTGGGTGAGTGAGTAGGTGAGTCTGTGGGTGAGTTGGTGAGTGAGTAGGTGAGTCTGTGCGTGAGTGGGTGGGTGAGTGAGTAGGTGAGTCTGTGGGTTAGTGAGTCGGTGAGTCTGTGAGTGAGTGGGTGAGTGAGTCGGTGAGTCTGTGAGTGGGTGGGTGGGTGAGTGAGTAGGTGAGTCTGTGGGTGAGTTGGTGAGTGAGTAGGTTAGTCTGTGAGTGCGTGGGTGGGTGATTCAGTAGGTGAGTCGGTGAGTGAGTGGGTTGGTGAGTGATTAGGTGAGTCTGTGATTGATTGCGTGAGTGAGTAGGTGATTCTGTGATTGGTTCGGTGGGTGATTAGGTGAGTCTGTGGGTGGGTGAGTGAGTGAGTGAGTAGGTGAGTCTGCGAGTGATTTGGTGAGTGAGTGAGTTCGTGAGTGAGTAGGTGAGTCTATGAGTGAGTGGATGAGTTCGTAGGTGAGTGAGTGGATGAGTGAGTCGGTGAGTCTATGGGTGGGTGAATGAGTACGTGAGTGTGTGAGTGAGTGGGTGGGTGAGTGAGTAGGTGAGTCTGTGGGTGAGTAGCTGAGTCTCTCGGTGAGTCTGTGGGTGAATGAGTTTGTAGCTGAGTGAGTACGTGAGTGAGTAGGTGAGTCTATGGGTGGGTGAGTGAGTAGGTGAGTCTGAGTGAGTGGCTGGGTGAGTGAGTAGGTGAGTCTGTGGGTGAGTGAGTAGGTGAGTCTGTGAGTGAGTGGGTGAGTCTCTAGGTGAGTCTGTGAGTGGTTGGATGAGTTTGTAGTTAAGTGAGTGGGTGAGTGAGTAGGTGAGTCTGTGAGTGAGTAGGCGAGTCTCTAGGTGAGTCTGTGAGTGGGTGCATGAGTTTGTAGGTGAGTGAGTGGGTGAGTGAGCAGGTGAGTTTCTACGTGAGTCTGTGAGTGGGTGGATGAGTTTGTATGTGAGTAAGTAGGTGAGTCTGTGGGTGGGTGAGTCTCTAGGTGAGTCTGTGAGTGGTTGGATGAGCTTGTAGGTGAGTGGGTGAGTGAGTAGGTGAGTCTCTAGGTGAGTCTGTGAGTGGGTTGGTGGGTGAGTGAGTAGGTGAGTCTGTGGGTGAGTCTGTGAGTGGGTGGATGAGTCTGTGAGTGAGTGAGTGGGTGAGTGAGTAGGTGAGTCTCTAGGTGAGTCTGTGAGTGGGTAAATGAGTTTGTAGGTGAGTGAGTGTTTGAATGAGTAGGTGAGTCTCTATGTGAGTCTGTGAGTGGGTGGATGAGTCTGTGAGTGAGTGAGTGAGTGGGTGAGTGAGTAGGTGAGTCTCTAGGTGAGTCTGTGAGTGGGTGGATGAGTTTGTAGGTGAGTGAGTAAGTGAGTGTGTGGGTGAGTAGGTGAGTCTCTAGGTGAGTCTGTGAGTGGGTGGTTGAGTTTGTAGGTGAGTGAGTGGGTGAGTGAGTGAGTAGGTGAGTCTGTGGGTGGGTGGGTGAGTGAGTAGGTGAGTCTGTGGGTGAGTAGGTGAGTCTCTAGGTGAGTCTGTGAGTGGGTGGATGAGTCTGTGAGTGGGTGGAAGAGTTTGTAGGTGAGTGAGTGGGTGTGTGAGTAGGTGAGTCTATAGGTGGGTGAGTGAGTAGGTGAGTCTGTGGGTGAGTAGGTGAGTCTCTAGGTGAGTCTCCGTGTAGCTCAGTGTCTCTGACATGGCCATCATGAACCTCCTGAGAGAGAGAGAGAGAAACATGGCTCACTCTGAATCACAGTTTAATATCAGCAACACAGATCGCTACAACACACACAACACACGCAGACAAAGATCCCCACCCAGTGTAGCATATGAAGAGACTTACGACGCAAATGATCTTTGCGATTCTGAATGTGTAGAGGAAGAATCGGAGGGACCGGATGAAACACGCAAAAAAAAACTCCTCGCAAATCACGAGACGAGAGAGAGGGAGAGACTCAGACTCCACATCTACAGCAGCAGCAGGCATCGTGAAGATCAGGATAGAACCCACGACCTCCTGTACACCAGGCGAGGTAGTCAACATCTCATAGCCACCGTGATGATGAGAGAGAGACACTCAGACTCCACATCTCCAGCAGCAGCAGGCATCGTGAGGATCGGGATCGAACCCACGACCTCCTGTACACCAGGCGAGGTAGTCAACATCTCATAGACATCATCATCTTTGTCAGATTGAACTCCATGCAACAGTGGATAAGGGTCCGTCCATAAATGACGTCACGCACCTATTGGGGGGTGGGGGGGGGGGTCAGATATTTGTGACGAGGTGGGGGTGGGGGTGATTGAGAAATGTGACGTCACATCAAAACGCACAACAATAAAATAACTAACGACAACAGCACACGCTTTATTCTTCATCAAAGAGGCTTCATAATAAATTGTTTTCTCCTACAGCATCAGAGCGCAGCGCCACGTTAAATGACGATAGTTTAAAGCCATTTGAAGCACGTTTTATAATTTATTTATTTGAATTTTTTTTGGGGGGGGGGGTGGCAGAGCTTTGTGACGTCATATTTGAGGGAGGGGGCGGGTTCAAAAATCGTCGAAAATCGCGTGACGTCATTCACGGACCGCCCCTTGACCACGGCGATGACGATCACACAGAGAGACGGAGGAGCACGTGGCTTAGAGAAAATCACGTGGTGTAGAGACATCACCTGGTGTAGACACATCACGTGGTGTAGAGACATCGTCACAATCGCAGTGAAATCACGTGGTGTAGAGACATCACGTGGTGCAGAGACATCGTCACAATCGCAGTGAAATCACGTGGTGTAGAGACATCGTCACAATCCCAGTGAAATCACGTGGTGCAGAGACATCGTCACAATCGCAGTGAAATTACGTGGTGTAGAGTCATCACGTGGTGTATAGAGACATCGTCACAATCGCAGTGAAATCACGTGGTGTAGAGACATCACGTGGTGTAGAGACATCGTCACAATCGCAGTGAAAACACGTGGTGTATAGTCATCACGTGGTGCAGAGACATCGTCACAATCGCAGTGAAATTACGTGGTGTAGAGACATCACGTGGTGTAGAGACATCACGTGGTGTAGAGACATCACGTGGTGTAGAGACATCACGTGGTGTAGAGACACCACGTGGTGTAGAGACATCGTCACAATCGCAGTGAAAACACGTGGTGTAGAGACATCACGTGGTGTAGAGACATCACGTGGTGTAGACACATCACGTGGTGTAGAGACATCGTCACAATCGCAGTGAAAACACGTGGTGTAGAGACATCACGTGGTGTAGAGACATCGTCACAATCGCAGTGAAATCACGTGGTGTAGAGACATCACGTGGTGTAGTGACATCACGTGGTGTAGAGACATCACGTGGTGTAGAGACATCACGTGGTGTAGAGACATCACGTGGTGTAGAGACATCACGTGGTGTAGAGACATCACGTGGTGTAGACACATGACGTGGTGTAGAGACACCACGTGGTGTAGAGACACCACGTGGTGTAGAGACATCACGTGGAGTAGACACATCACGTGGTGTAGACACATCACGTGGTGTAGACACATCACGTGGTGTAGAGACATCACGTGGTGTAGACACATGACGTGGTGTAGAGACATCATGTGGTGTAGAGACATCACGTGGTGTAGAGACATCGTCACAATCGCAGTGAAAACACGTGGTGTAGAGACATCACGTGGTGTAGAGACATCACGTGGTGTAGACACATCACGTGGTGTAGAGACATCGTCACAATCGCAGTGAAAACACGTGGTGTAGAGACATCACGTGGTGTAGAGACATCGTCACAATCGCAGTGAAATCACGTGGTGTAGAGACATCACGTGGTGTAGTGACATCACATGGTGTAGAGACATCACGTGGTGTAGAGACATCACGTGGTGTAGAGACATCACGTGGTGTAGAGACATCACGTGGTGTAGAGACATCACGTGGTGTAGACACATGACGTGGTGTAGAGACACCACGTGGTGTAGAGACACCACGTGGTGTAGAGACATCACGTGGAGTAGACACATCACGTGGTGTAGACACATCACGTGGTGTAGACACATCACGTGGTGTAGAGACATCACGTGGTGTAGACACATGACGTGGTGTAGAGACATCATGTGGTGTAGAGACATCACGTGGTGTAGAGACATCGTCACAATCGCAGTGAAAACACGTGGTGTAGAGACATCACGTGGTGTAGAGACATCACGTGGTGTAGACACATCACGTGGTGTAGAGACATCGTCACAATCGCAGTGAAAACACGTCGTGTAGAGACATCACGTGGTGTAGAGACATCGTCACAATCGCAGTGAAATCACGTGGTGTAGAGACATCACGTGGTGTAGTGACATCACGTGGTGTAGAGACATCACGTGGTGTAGAGACATCACGTGGTGTAGAGACATCACGTGGTGTAGAGACATCACGTGGTGTAGAGACATCACGTGGTGTAGACACATGACGTGGTGTAGAGACACCACGTGGTGTAGAGACACCACGTGGTGTAGAGACATCACGTGGTGTAGACACATCACGTGGTGTAGACACATCACGTGGTGTAGACACATCACGTGGTGTAGACACATCACGTGGTGTAGACACATCACGTGGTGTAGACACATCACGTGGTGTAGACACATGACGTGGTGTAGAGACATCACGTGGTGTAGAGACATCACGTGGTGTAGACACATCACGTGGTGTAGAGACATCATCACAATCGCAGTGAAATCACGTGGTGTAGACACATCACGTGGTGTAGAGACACCACGTGGTGTAGAGACATCACGTGGTGTAGACACATCACGTGGTGTAAAGACACCACGTGGTGTAGAGACATCACGTGGTGTAAAGACACCACGTGGTGTAGAGACATCACGAGGTGTAGAGACATCACGTGGAGTAGAGACACCACGTGGTGTAGAGACATCACGTGATGTAGACACATCACGTGGTGTAGAGACACCACGTGGTGTAGAAGACATCACGTGGTGTAGAGACATCGTCACAATCACAGTGAAATCACGTGGTGTAGAGACATCACGTGGTGTAGAGACATCACGTGGTGTAGAGACATCACGTGGTGTAGAGACATCACGAGCTGTAGAGACATCGTCACAATCGCAGTGAAATCACGTGGTGTAGAGACATCATGTGGTGTAGAGACATCACGTGGTGTAGAGACATCACGTGGTGTAGACACATCACGTGGTGTAGAGACATCGTCACAATCGCAGTGAAATCACGTGGTGTAGAGACATCACGTGGTGTAGAGACATCATGTGGTGTAGAGACACCACGTGGTGAAGAGATACCACGTGGTGTAGAGACATCGTCACAATCGCAGTGAAATCACGTGGTGTAGAGACATCACGTGGTGTAGAGACATCACGTGGTGTAGAGACATCACGTGGTGTAGACACATCACGTGGTGTAGAGACATCGTCACAATCGCAGTGAAATCACGTGGTGTAGAGACATCACGTGGTGCAGAGACATCACGTGGTGTAGAGACATCACGTGGTGTAGAGACATCACGTGTTGCAGAGACATCGTCACAATCGCAGTGAAATCACGTGGTGTAGAGTCATCACGTGGTGTATAGAGACATCGTCACAATCGCAGTGAAATCATGTGATGTAGAGACATCGTCACAATCGCAGTGAAATCACGTGGTGCAGAGACATCGTCACAATCGCAGTGAAATCACGTGGTGTAGAGCCATCACGTGGTGTATAGAGACATCGTCATAATCGCAGTGAAATCACGTGGTGCAGAGACATCACGTGGTGTAGAGACATCACGTGGTGTAGAGACATCACGTGGTGTAGATACATCATCACAATCGCAGTGAAATCACGTGGTGTAGAGACATCGTCACAATCACAGTGAAATCACGTGGTGTAGAGACATCACGTGGTGCAGAGACATCGTCACAATCGTAGTGAAATCACGTGGTGTAGAGACATCACGTGGTGTAGAGACATCGTCACAATCACAGTGAAATCACGTGGTGTAGAGACATCACGTGGTGTAGAGACATCAAGTGGTGTAGAGACATCACGTGGTGCAGAGACATCGTCGCAATCGTAGTAGAATCACGTGGTGTAGAGACATCACGTGGTGTAGAGACATCACGTGGTGTAGAGACATCAAGTGGTGTAGAGACATCACGTGGTGCAGAGACATCGTCGCAATCGTAGTAGAATCACGTGGTGTAGAGACATCACGTGGTGTAGAGACATCACGTGGTGTAGAGACATCACGTGGTGTAGACACATCACGTGGTGTAGAGACATCGTCACAATCGCAGTGAAATCACGTGGTGTAGAGACATCACGTGGTGTAGAGACATCACGTGGTGTAGAGACACCACGTGGTGTAGAGATACCACGTGGTGTAGAGACATCGTCACAATCGCAGTGATCGTCATCCAGCAGTGGATAAGGTCACGGTGATGGTTATGATGATGACACTGAGAGAGAGAGACATCACGTGGTTGTAGAGACACCACCTGGTTGTAGAGACATCACGTGGTTGTAGAGACACCACGTGGTTGTAGAGACACCACCTGGTTGTAGAGACACCACGTGGTTGTAGAGACACCACGTGGTGTAGAGACACCACGTGGTGTAGAGACACCACGTGGTTGTAGAGACATCACGTGGTTGTAGAGACACCACGTGGTGGTAGAAACACCACGTGGTGTAGAGACACCACGTGGTTGTAGAGACACCACGTGGTGTAGAGACACCACGTGGTTGTAGAGACACCACGTGGTTGTAGAGACACCACGTGGTGTAGAGACACCACCTGGTGGTAGAGACACCACCTGGTGGTAGAGACACCACGTGGTGTAGAGACACCACGTGGTATAGAGACACCACGTGGTGTAGAGACACCACCTGGTGGTAGAGACACCACCTGGTTGTAGAGACACCACGTGGTGTACAGACACCACGTGGTGTACAGACACCACGTGGTGTAGGTCACGGTTTGTCGGGGCTCTTGGCCGCCACGTCCCTGGGGGCTCCTCCCGCGGGCTTTAGCTGCAGAGACGTAACAACAACAACAATCACAACAACAACCACAACAACAATCACAACAACAACCATTACAACAATCACAACAACAACCACAACAACAACCACAACAACAATCACAACAACAACCACAACAACAATCACAACAACAACCACAACAACAATCACAACAACAACCACAACAACAATCACAACAACAACAACAATCACAGCAACAACCACAAAAACAACCACAACAACAACAATTATCACAACAACAATAACAACAATAACAACAATCACAACAACCACAACAATAACAATCACAAAACAACAATAACAACCACAACAACAACAACAACAATCACAACAACAATAACAACAATAACAACAATAACAACAATCACAACAATAACAACCACAACAACAACAACAATCACAACAATAACAACAATAACAACAACCACAACAACAATAACAATCACAACAACAATCACAACAATAACAACAATCACAACAATAACAACCATCACAACAACCACAACAACAACCACAATAACAACAATCACAACAATAACAACTACAACAGCAACAAGAATCACAACAATAACAACAACAATAACAACATCAATCACAACAACAATCACAACAATAACAACTACAACACCAACAACAATCACAACAATAACAACAATAACAACAACCACACCAACAATAACAACAATAACAACAATCACAACAACCACACCAACAATAACAACAACAATCACAACAACAATAACAACAATCACAACAACAATAACAACCACAACAATAACAACAATCACAACAACAATAACAACAACCACAAAGAGTGTGGTTGTCTTTTTTCGTTTGCATTTTGACTGGCTTGTGTTGTGGTTATTGCAAACACGATGCCTTGAATAAAGGTGTCAGTTTTTGTGCCAGTTAAAAGGGTAAAACCTATTTCTGTATCTTGTTACTGGCAAAGGAGGTCTCATAATGTTAATGCTCACCCCGAGCCCTCAATACTCTGATGGTGCGCTGTTTTTGAGTTGTACGCCTTTTGGCGTCTTCTGGTCCAACACCAGTGGAGACTTAAGGGCTCTAAGAAAAGCCGTCTCGGGTGTGGACCAATCAAATTCAAGGACAGTGCCAATATTATTATCAGAGTTGTCTCTTTTTGTTTGCATTTTGACTGCTTGTGTTGTGGTTATTGCAGACATGATGCCTTGAATAAAGGTGTCAGTTTTTGTGCCAGTTAAAAGGGTAAAACCTATTACTATAACAATCACAACAACCACAACAACAACCAGAACAACAACCACAACAACCACAACAACAACAACTCGTGTGAGTGACATTGCATTGACCGCTACGCTGCACTACGAACCTGGCGACCTGAGTTCGATTCCCGCTCACGGCCAACACCGCCAGCGACGATTCTCTGAACCGGTCCTGGGCCTCCCCTAGGTCGACTCAGCCTCAAATGACTCCCTGGTGTAGCGGTGTAGCTCAGTAAAACATCGCTAGCACTGGGGGAGACAAAGGCGGCCGGGCGTGGTGCTGGACACCCACCCCCTCGTGTGCCACAGTGCCGGTAACCTTCATAGGCGCTTCTGCTACTCGCTACTCACAGCACTTGCCCCTACAGCCTGTTAAGGCTATACGGGGGTTCATTGTCTGCGTATGGTGTGTGTCGCTGTGTGTGTGTGTCATTGTGTGTGTTACAGTGTATGTGTGTCATTGTGTATGTCATTGTGTGTGTCATTGTGTGTTACAGTGTATGTGTGTCATTGTGTGTGTTACAGTGTATGTGTGTCATTGTCTGTTAAGGCTATATGGGGGATCTTTGTTCTTTGTTGTTTTTGTGTGTCATTGTGTATGTCATTGTGTGTGTCATTGTGTGTCTTACAGTGTTTAAGTCGTGGTTTAGTGGTAATTTTTTGAAGGTGGAGGGGTTACCAGCCCCTCGCACCCGTCCAGAGCCCCCGTTTAGCCTCTGTGGTGGTCACAGACGCCATGAGGGGAGGAACCAATCGGAATTGGCCCTCCCCCCACAGCACTGTCCACGACAGAGTTGCCCGTCCGGCACCGCGAGGAGGTAGGGGGTTGTTTTGCCGGACATGATGCTGGCACCTGGCCTGGAGTGATTGGAGGGCATGGGCCAGATCAGCTCAATAACAACGGTAGGAGGCTGCTAGATTTTTGTGCAGCCCATGGGCTTGTAATTACCAACACGCTGTTCCGGCATCGGCGCATCCACACAACATCATGGATGCTTGCCGGGTCCAAGCAAGAACATCTGCTGGTCTACATAGTGACGGACCAGCGGATGCGAGCCCATGTCCTTGACACCAGGACCTACCGTGGAGCTGATCTGCCCTCTGACCATCGACTAGTCATCTGTAAGATGCGCCTGCCATTCTTCCACTCCCGTGGTGGGTGTACACCCAGGACCCCATTCCAACCAAAAGTGGCCTGGTCTCGGTTATCTGATGAAAGTTGCAAGCGAGAATTTCATCATCGCTTGCGGCTGGGATTGCCATCGTCCCCCACTCCTCCTGATGTCAAGGGTAAATGGGCGAGGTTTAGGACTGTGACTCATGCGGCTGCAATGGCTGCTTTGGGTACGCAGTCCAGACCTCCCCAGAGACCCTGGCTGACAGAGGAGGTGTTCAGGATGGTTGAGAAAAAGCGACAGGCCCACTGTCATCGGCTACAGAATCCCACGTCAGAGAATGAGGAGGCTTACCGCAGCCTTCGCTCGGAGGTTCGGGGAGCCGTGAGGCGCTGCAAGGATGGGTGGTGGTCGCAGGTTGCTGAGGAGATGGAGTCTGCCTCAGTGGCGCGCGATCACAAATCTCTATTTAACTCCATCAAAAAAGTTACCTGCAGCACCACACCTATTGCCATCATAAGGGGAAAAAAAGGTGATCCAATCTCCGACCCCCAGGAACAGGTTTGCAGATTTGCTGAGCATTTCTGTGACGTCTTGGGGGAGGGAAAATCCCTCAGCCAGGAAAACATCGTTGCACAACGTGTTGTGCCATCTGTAGAGGAAGTACTGAAGGCGATCCAGAGTCTGAGACCAGGAAATGCAGCGGGCAGAGATGATCTCCCAAGCGAAATGCTGAGGGAGGGTGGAGTTTATGCACAGACTGCCCTATATGACATCATAACAACAGTCTGGACCACTGGACGGGTTCCGCAGGATTGGTAGGATGCCCTGTTGGTCCCCCTCTTTAAGAAGGGGGACCGCACAGACTGTAACAACTACATGAGCATCTGACTCCTCAGTGTGCCGGGAAAGGTCCTGGCAAGGATTATTCAATATTGCCTTGCCAGGCACGCTGAGGAGAGGCTTGCGGAGCCCCAATGCGGTTTCAGGAAAGGGCGGTCCTGCACAGATGCCATATTTTCCGTCTGTCTGCTACAGCAGAGGTGTAGGGAATTCCAGCAAGACCTACATCTCTGCTTTATTTACCTTGTCAAGGCCTATGACACCATCAATAGTCCTGGGCTCTGGGTTGTTCTTCGTGCTTTCGGAGTCCCTGACCCTCTGCTCACGATCATTAAGGACCTTCATGATGGTGAGCGGGCCCGGGCAAAACTACGTGGCCGGGAGTCCGAGCCTTTCCCTGTACACCTTGGGGTGCGACAGGGATGTCCTCTGGCTCCCACATTATTTAACATCTATTTCGACCACGTAGTTCGTGAAGCCTTCAATAGCTGTACTGGGGGAATCTCCATATGGTACAGATATAATGGGAGGCTGATCGATGCCCGGGTGCGGTCAAGGGATGGCTCCCTATTGCTCAACCACGTTATGTATGCTGATGATTTGGTAATAGCTGCTCATTCAGAGGAGGAGTTGGAGATGCTGCTGCTGAGACTGGAGCGTGCCATTAAGAGATGGGGCCTTACCATCAGCCCCACCAAAACTAAGCACCTGCCTTGGTATTTTGTACGATCGGACACTCCACCCCCACAACTCCCAATCGGTGATGGGGCAGTTGTGCAGAGAGTGGAGAGTTTCCCATACCTGGGAAATGTGCTTATGACCGGCTCCAGTTTAACAGCAGAGTTCTCACTCCGAATCAGTCGAGCGGCAATATATTTTCATCGGTTGGTTAACGCTGTGTGGAAGCTACCTGGTCTGTCGCTCCGCACTAAGCTTCAGGTCTTCTCGGCCACGGTCATTCCCTCCCTTCTCTACGCTTGCGAAACGTGGACCCGCCTAATGGAACATCTTCGCCGGTTAGAAACATTTAGGCTGGCCTGCCTACGATCCATCCTGGGTTTAACCAGACTGGATTGTGTGAGGAGCTCACAAATACTTGAAAATCTGGGCAAGGTCCCATCGGTGAGCTCCTCCGGCGGGCAGGCTGCGATGGCTGGGTCATGTAGCCCGCATGCCCAGCCACCGCATGCCGAAATAGCTTTTGTTTGGCCGGATCGAGGGGGCTAAACGGGCGCGGCACGGGCTAGAGAAGAGATGGAGTGATGTGGTACAGGAGGACGTGGAGCTGAGTGGACTTGCCGATGACTGGTACCAGCGGTATCAAGATCGGCCTCTGTGGAGGTGGCTCGTGAAGGACGCTACTGGGCAGTTGGAGGTAGTCACCCTCCAACAACAACGGAGGGCGGAGGAGCGACGCTCACAACAACGAGCGGAGCGCCGGGTGGATAAAGCACAGCAAGTTGGCACAGTAGGGGGTATAGGTGGTGCATCAGCCAGTCATCTCAGTTATCATAGTCAGTCGACCCGTGGCACCTGGGTCTGCCCCGTGACCTCCTGCCAGCGGGCGTTTGACACTTCAAGTGGGGGGGATGGCTGGGTCATGTAGCCCGCATGCCCAGCCACCGCAAGCCGAAATAGCTTTTGTTCGGCCGGATCGAGGGGGCTAAACGGGCGCGGCACGGGCTAGAGAAGAGATGGAGTGATGTGGTACAGGAGGACGTGGAGCTGAGTGGACTTGCCGATGACTGGTACCAGCAGTATCAAGATCGGCCTCTGTGGAGGAGGCTCGTGAAGGACGCTACTGGGCAGTTGGAGGTAGTCACCCTCCAACAACAATGGAGGGCGGAGGAGCGACGCTCACAACAACGAGCGGAGCGCCGGGTGGATAAAGCACAGCAAGTTGGCACAGTAGGGGGTATAGGTGGTGCATCAGCCAGTCATCTCAGTTATCTTAGTCAGTCGACCCGTGGCACCTGGGTCTGCCCCGTGACCTCCTGCCAGCGGGCGTTTGACACTTCACGTGGCCTCAAGGTGCACATGGCCTATTACAAGCGTCGTGGTGACGTCACCGCCACTTAGTGGCGAATGGCGGATGTTGTTGTGTCAGTGTGTGAATGTGTCTGTGTGTGTCTGTTTGTGTGTAATGTGTGTGTCTGTGTGAGTGTGTCTGTATATGTGTGCATGTGAGTGCGTCTGCGTGCGTGTGAGTTTGTCTGTGTGTGTGTGTCTGTGTTAGTATGTCTGTGTGTGTGTGTCTGTGTGAGTGTGTCTGTGTGTGTGTGTCTGTGTGAGTGTGTCTGTGTGAGTGTGTCTGTGTATGTCTGTTTGTGTGTAATCTGTTTGTGTCTGTGTGTGAGTGTGTCTGTGTGAGTGTGTCTGTGTGAGTTTGTCTGTGTGTGTGTTTGCTAACAGCACTTGCCCCAACAGCTTGTTAAATGAGTGTGTCTGTGTGTGTGTCTGTGTGAGTGTGTCTGTGTGTGTGTGTCTGTGTGTGTGTCCGTGTGAGTGTGTCTGTGTGAGTGTGTCTCTGTGTGTGAGTGTGTCTGTGTGTGTGTCTGTCCGGCAAAACAACCCCCTACCTCCTCGCGGTGCCGGATGTGCAACTCTGTCGTGGACAGTGCTGTGGGGGGAGATCCAATTTTGATTGGCTCCTCCCCTCATGGCATATGTGTCCACCACAGGGGCTAAATGGGGGCTCTGGACGGGTGCGAGGGGCTGGTAACCCATCCACCTTCAATTAATTACCACGAAACCACGAGTTAAACTGAAATATGTAACAAATAAGCTTGTGCCAGAGGCCCCGGGTGGCCAGGCGTCTATGACGTCTCCTGGCCAAACCCCAATTGGCGGAGCCAGGAGATTGAATACCTACCCTCGGGGCTACTCCAGAAACAACGAAAAGCCACTACGGGTGGCCACGTGGAATGTTCGAACGCTCACTGCACAGGAGAGGCTGCCACTCCTCTGTCGGGAGCTGGACCGGTACCGCCTGGATTTATGCGGCATTCAGGAGGTCCGGTGGACCGGCTCTGGCTCCTGCCACCATGAGGGGTGGACAGTCCTCTACTCGGGGCAGCAGACTGCCAAACAACAGGGTGTGGGTCTTCTTTTGAACAAAAGAATGAAGGGGGCGTGGGAGCGTGGCGGTGAGGTGTGGGAAGCTGTAAGCCCCAGGCTACTTTGGGCTCGCCTTCCCATCAACCGGAGGCGAGGAATGGTGGTCGTGGTTACTTATGCCCCCACCGAAGATGAACATCCGTGGAGGGATGCAGGCAAAGCCGATGAGTCAGATGCCTTCTATGACCTCCTGACACAGGTGCTGGCTAAAGTGGCCCCTCGGGATAAAGTCATCATGTTGGGTGACTTCAATGCACGAGTTGGTCATGATACTGGCACCTGGTCTGGAGTGATTGGAGGGCATGGGCCAGATCAGCTCAATAACAACGGTAGGAGGCTGCTAGATTTTTGTGCAGCCAATGGGCTTGTAATTACCAACAAGCTGTTCCGGCATCGGCGCATCCACACAACATCATGGATGCATGCCGGGTCCAAGCAAGAACATCTGCTGGACTACATAGTGACGGACCAGCGGATGCGAGCCCATGTCCTTGACACCAGGACCTACCGTGGAGCTGATCTGCCCTCTGACCATCGACTAGTCATCTGTAAGATGCGCCTGCCATTCTTCCACTCCGGTGGTGAGTGTACACCCAGGACCCCATTCCAACATAAAGTGGCCTGGTCTCAGTTATCTGATGAAAGTTGCAAGCGAGAATTTCATCATCGCTTGCGGCTGGGATTGGCATCGTCCCCGACTCCTCCTGATGTCGAGGGTAAATGGGCGAGGTTTAGGACTGTGACTCCTGCAGCTGCAATGGCTGCTTTGGGTACGCGGTCCAGACCTCCCCAGAGACCCTGGCTGACAGAGGAGGTGTTCAGGATGGTTGAGAAAAAGCGACAGGCCCACTGTCATCGGCTACAGAATCCCACGTCAGAGAATGAGGAGGCTTACCGCAGCCTTCGCTCGGAGGTTCGGAGAGCCGTGAGGCGCTGCAAGGATGGGTGGTGGTCGCTGGTTGCTGAGGAGATGGAGTCTGCCTCAGTGGCCCGTGATCACAAATCTCTATTTAACTCCATCAAAAAAGTAACCTGCAGCACCACACCTATTTCCATCATTAGGGGAAAAAACGGTGATCCAATCTCCGACCCCCAGGAACAGGTTCGCAGATTTGCTGAGCATTTCGGTGAGGTCCTGGGGGAGGGAAAATCTCTCAGCCAGGAAAGCATCGTGGGACAAAGTGAGGATGACCCTGCTGAGGCTGCGGTGCCTCAAATATTGGAAGAAGTCACCCCCTGTGAGTGGCTGGCTGAGGTGTCATCTGCTGAGGAAGTATTGAAGGCGATCCGGAGTCTGAGACCAGGAAAGGCAGCGGCAGAGATGATCTCCCAAGCGAAATGCTGAGGGAGGGTGGCGTTTGTGCACAGACTGCCCTATATGACATCATAACAACAGTCTGGACCACTGGACGGGTTCCGCAGGATTGAAAGGATGCCCTGGTGGTCCCCCTTTTTAAGAAGGGGGACCGCACAGACTGTAACAAGTACAGGGGCATCTCACTCCTCAGTTTGCCGGGAAAGGTCCTGGCAAGGATTATTCAGCATCGCCTTGCCAGGCACGCTGAGGAGAGGCTTGCGGAGCCCCAATGCGATTTCAGGAAAGGGCGGTCCTGCACAGATGCCATATTTTCTGTCCGTCTGCTACAGCAGAGGTGTAGGGAATTCCAACAAGACCTAAATCTCTGCTTTATTGACCTGGTCAAGGCCTATGATACCATCAGTAGGCCTGGGCTCTGGGTCGTTCTTCGTGCTTTTGAAGTACCTGACCCTTTGCTCACGATCATTAAGGACCTTCATGATGGTGAGCGGGCCCGGGTAAAACTACGTGGCCGGGAGTCAGAGCCATTCCCTGTACACCTTGGGGTGCGACAGGGATGTCCTATGGCTCCCACATTATTTAACATCTATTTTGACCACGTAGTTCGTGAAGAATTCAATAGCTGTACCGGGGGAATCTCCATATGGTACAGATATAATGGGAGGCTAATGGATGCCCGGGTGCGGTCAAGGGATGGCTCCCTATTGCTCAACCACGTTATGTATGCTGATGATTTGGTAATAGCTGCTCAGTCAGAGGAGGAGTTGGAGACGCTGCTGCTGAGACTGGAGCGTGCCACTAAGAGGTAGGGCCTTACCATCAGCCCCACCAAAACTAAGCACCTGCCTGGGTATTTTGTACCATCGGACACTCCACCCCCACAACTCCCAATCGGTGATGGGGCAGTTGTGGAGAGAGTGGAGAGTTTCCCATACCTGGGCAGTGTGCTTATGACTGGCTCCAGTTTAACAGCAGAGGTCTCACTCCGAATCAGTCGAGCGGCAATATCTTTTCATCGGTTGCGTAACGCTGTGTGGAAGCTACCTGGTCTGTCGCTCCGCACTAAGCTTCAGGTCTTCTCAGCCACGGTCATTCCCTCCCTTCTCTACGCTTGTGAAACGTGGACCCCCCTAATGGAACATCTTCGCCGGTTAGAAACATTTAGGCTGGCCTGCCTACGATCCATCCTGGGTTTAACCAGACTGGATTGTGTGAGGAGCTCACAAATCCTTGAAAGATCTGGGCAGGGTCCCATCAGTGAGCTGCTCCGGCAGGCAAGGCTGCGATGGCTGGGTCATGTAGCCCGCATGTCCAGCCACCGCATGCCGAAACAGCTTTTGTTTGGCCGGATTGAGGGGGCTAAGCGGGCGCGGTACGGGCTAGAGAAGAGATGGAGTGATGTGGTACAGGAGGACGTGGAGCTGAGTGGACTTGCCGATGACTGGTACCAGCGGTGTCAAGATCGGCCTCTGTGGAGGAGGCTCGTGAAGGATGCTACTGGGCAGTTGGAGGCAGTCGCCCTCCAACAACAACGGAGGGCGGAGGAGCGACGCTCACAACAACGAGCGGAGCGCCGGGTGGATAAAGCACAGCAGGTTGGCACAGTAGGGGGTATAGGTGGTGCATCAGCCAGTCATCTCAGTCAGTCGACCCGTGGCACCTGGGTCTGCCCCGTGACCTCCTGCCAGCGGGCGTTCGACACTTCACGTGGCCTCAGGGTGCACATAGCCTGGCACAAGCGTCGTGGTGACGTCACCGCCACTTAGTGGCGAATGGCGGTTGTTGTTGTTGTGTGTGTGTCTGTGAGTGTGTCTGTGTGAGTGTGTCTGTGTGTGTGTGTCTGTGTGAGTGTGTCTGTGTGAGTGTGTCTGTATGTCACTGTGTGTGTCTCTGTGTGTATGAGTGGGGAGCGGTGGTGCAGCGGTTAGCGCGCTGTGCTACGAACCTGGCGACCCGGGTTCGATATCCGCTCACGGCCAACACCATCAGTGACGATTATCTGAACCGGTCCTGGGCTTCCCCTAGGTCGACTCAGCCTCAAATGAGTACCTGGTGCGATGTGTAAACATTGCCACTAGGGAGACAAAGGCGGTCGGGCGTGGTGCTGGCCACCCACCCCCTCGTGTACCGTTCCGGCCTTCATAGGTGCTCGCTAACAGCACTTGCCCCTACAGTCTGTTAAGGCTATATGGGGGATCTTTGTCTTTGATCTTTCTGTGTCTATGTGTCTGTGTGTGAATGTGTCTATGTGTGTACTTGTGAGTGTGCCTGTGTGTATGCGTGTGTGTCTGTGTGTGCTCGCTAACAGCAATTGCCCCAACAGCCTGTGTGTGAGTGTGTCTGTGTGAGTGTTTCTGTGTGAGTGTGTCTGTGTGTGTGCATGTGAGTGTGTCTGTGTGTCTGTGTGAGTGTGTCTGTGTGTGTGCATGTGAGTGTGTCTGTGTGTGTGCATGTGAGTGTGTCTGTGTGTGTGCATGTGAGTGTGTCTGTGTGTCTGTGAGTGTGTGTGTGCATGTGAGTGTGTCTATGTGTCTGTGTGTGTGTCTGTGTGTCTGTGTGAGTGTGTCTGTGTGAGTGTGTCTATGTCTGTGTGTCTGTGTGTGTTTGTGTGGGTGTGGCTGTGTATCTGTGTGTGTGTGTCTGTGTGTATGTGAGTGCGTGTGTGCATGTGAGTGTGTCTGTGTGTCTGTGTGTGTGTCTGTGAGTGTGTCAGCCTGTTAAATGAGTGTGTCTGTGTGAGTGTGTCTGTCTGTCTGTGTGTGTGCATGTGAGTGTGTCTGTGTGTCTGTGTGAGTGTGTCTGTGTGTCTGTGTGAGTGTGTCTGTGTGAGTGTGTCTGTGTGTGTGCATATGAGTGTGTCTGTGTGTCTGTGAGTGTGTCTGTGTGTGTCTGTGTGTGTGCATGTGAGTGTGTCTGTGTGTCTGTGTGTCTGTGAGTGTGTGTGTGCATGTGAGTGTGTCTGTGTGAGTGTGTCTATGTGTCTGTGTGTGTGTCTGTGTGTGTGCATGTGAGTGTGCATGTGAGTGTGAGTGTGTGTCTGTGTGAGTGTGTCTGTGTGTCTATGTGAGTGTGCCTATGTCTGTGTGTCTCTGTGTGTTTGTGTGTGTGTGGCTGTGTGTGAGTGTGTCTGTGTGTCTGTGTGTGTGTCTGTGTGTCTGTGAGTGTGCGTGTGTCTGTGTGTCTGTGAGTGTGTCTGTGTGTGTGCATGCGAGTGTGTCTGTGTGTCTGTGTGTCTGTGTGAGTGTGTCTTTGTGTCTGTGTGTGTGTGTCTGTGTGTGTGTATGTGAGTGTGTCTGTGTGTCTGTGAGTGTGTGTGTCTGTGTGTCTGTGTGAGTGTGTCTGCGTGTGTGTCTGTGTGTGCTCGCTAACAGCACTTGCCCCTAAAGACTGTTCCAGGCTATACGGGGGATATTTGTCTTTATCTTTGTGTGTGTGTGCTCGCTAACAGCACTTGCCCCAACACCCTGTTAAATGAGTGTGTGAGTGTGTCTGTGTGAGTGTGTCTGTGTGAGTGTGTCTGTGTGTCTGTGAGTGTGTCTGTGTGTGTGCATGTGAGTGTGTCTGTGTGTGTGCATGTGAGTGTGTCTGTGTGTCTGTGAGTGTGTGTGTGCATGTGAGTGTGTCTATGTGTCTGTGGGTGTGTCTGTGTGTCTGTGTGTCTGTGTGAGTGTGTCTATGTCTGTGTGTCTGTGTGTCTGTGTGTGTTTGTGTGTGTGTGGCTGTGTGTCTGCGTGTGTGTGTCTGTGTGTCTGTGAGTGTGTGTGTGCATGTGAGTTTGTCTGTGTGTCTGTGTGTGTGTCTGTGAGTGTGTCAGCCTGTTAAATGTGTGTGTCTGTGTGAGTGTGTCTGTCTGTCTGTGTGTGCATGTGAGTGTGTCTGTGTGTCTGTGTGAGTGTGTCTGTGTGTCTGTGTGAGTGTGTCTGTGTGAGTGTGTCTGTGTGTGTGTCTGTGTGAGTGTGTCTGTCTGTCTGTGTGTGCATGTGAGTGTGTCTGTGTGTCTGTGTGAGTGTGTCTTTGTGTCTGTGTGTGTGTATGTGAGTGTGTCTGTGTGTCTGTGAGTGTGTGTGTCTGTGTGTCTGTGTGAGTGTGTCTGCGTGTGTGTCTGTGTGTGCTCGCTAACAGCACTTGCCCCTAAAGACTGTTCCAGGCTATACGGGGGATATTTGTCTTTATCTTTGTGTGTGTGTGCTCGCTAACAGCACTTGCCCCAACACCCTGTTAAATGAGTGTGTGAGTGTGTCTGTGTGAGTGTGTCTGTGTGAGTGTGTCTGTGTGTCTGTGAGTGTGTCTGTGTGTGTGCATGTGAGTGTGTCTGTGTGTGTGCATGTGAGTGTGTCTGTGTGTCTGTGAGTGTGTGTGTGCATGTGAGTGTGTCTATGTGTCTGTGGGTGTGTCTGTGTGTCTGTGTGAGTGTGTCTATGTCTGTGTGTCTGTGTGTCTGTGTGTGTTTGTGTGTGTGTGGCTGTGTGTCTGCGTGTGTGTGTCTGTGTGTCTGTGAGTGTGTGTGTGCATGTGAGTTTGTCTGTGTGTCTGTGTGTGTGTCTGTGAGTGTGTCAGCCTGTTAAATGTGTGTGTCTGTGTGAGTGTGTCTGTCTGTCTGTGTGTGCATGTGAGTGTGTCTGTGTGTCTGTGTGAGTGTGTCTGTGTGTCTGTGTGAGTGTGTCTGTGTGAGTGTGTCTGTGTGTGTGTCTGTGTGAGTGTGTCTGTCTGTCTGTGTGTGCATGTGAGTGTGTCTGTGTGTCTGTGTGAGTGTGTCTGTGTGTCTGTGTGAGTGTGTCTGTGTGTGTGCATATGAGTATGTCTGTGTGTCTGTGAGTGTGTCTGTGTGTGTGCATGTGAGTGTGTCTGTGTGTCTGTGTGTGTGCATGTGAGTGTGTCTGTGTGTCTGTGAGTGTGTGTGTGCATGTGAGTATGTCTGTGTGTCTGTGTGAGTGTGTCTATGTGTCTGTGTGTGTGTCTGTGTGTGTGCATGTGAGTGTGCATGTGAGTGTGTGTCTGTGTGTCTTTGTGAGTGTGTCTGTGTGTCTGTGTGTGTGTGTCTGTGTGTCTGTGAGTGTGTGTGTGTCCGGCAAAACAACCCCCTACCTCCTCGCGGTGCCGGACGGGCAACTCTGTCGTGGACAGTGCTGTGGGGGGAGTTCCAATTTTGATTGGCTCCTCCTCTCATGGCATATGTGTCCACCACAGGGGCTAAACGGGGGCTCTGGACGGGTGCGAGGGGCTGGTAACCCCTCCACCTTCAATTAATTACCACAAAACCACGAATTAAAGTGAAATATGTAACAACTAAGCTTGTGCCGGAGGCCCCGGGGGGCCAGGCGTCTATGACGTCTCCTGGCCAAACCCCAATTGGCGGAGCCAGGAGATTGAATACCTACCCTCGGGGCTACTCCAGAAACAACGAAAAGCCACTACGGGTGGCCACGTGGAATGTTCGAACGCTCACTGCAGAGGAGAGGCTGCCACTCCTCTGTCGGGAGCTGGACCGGTACCGCCTGGATCTATGCGGCATTCAGGAGGTCCGGTGGACCGGCTCTGGCTCCTGCCACCATGAGGGGTGGACAGTCCTCTACTCGGGGCAGCAGACTGCCAAACAACAGGGTGTGGGTCTTCTTTTGAACAAAAGAATGAAGGGGGCGTGGGAGCGTGGCGGTGAGGTGTGGGAAGCTGTAAGCCCCAGGCTACTTTGGGCTCGCCTTCCCATCAACCGGAGGCGAGGAATGGTGGTCGTGGTTACTTATGCCCCCACCGAAGATGAACATCCGTGGAGGGATGCAGGCAAAGCCGATGAGTCAGATGCCTTCTATGACCTCCTGTCACAGGTGCTGGCTAAAGTGGCCCCTCGGGATAGAGTCATCATGTTGGGTGACTTCAATGCCCGAGTTGGTCATGATACTGGCACCTGGTCTGGAGTGATTGGAGGGCATGGGCCAGATCAGCTCAATAACAATGGTAGGAGGCTGCTAGATTTTTGTGCAGCCCATGGGCTTGTAATTACCAACACGCTGTTCCGGCATCGGCGCATCCACACAACATCATGGATGCATGCCGGGTCCAAGCAAGAACATCTGCTGGACTACATAGTGACGGACCAGCGAATGCGAGCCCATGTCCTTGACACCAGGACCTACCGTGGAGCTGATCTGCCCTCTGACCATCGACTAGTCATCTGTAAGATGCGCCTGCCATTCTTCCACTCCGGTGGTGGGTGTACACCCAGGACCACATTCCAACCTAAAGTGGCCTGGTCTCAGTTATCTGATGAAAGTTGCAAGCGAGAATTTCATCATCGCTTGCGGCTGGGATTGGCATCGTCCCCGACTCCTCCTGATGTCGAGGGTAAATGGGCGAGGTTTAGGGCTGTGACTCATGCAGCTGCAATGGCTGCTTTGGGTACGCGGTCCAGACCTCCCCAGACACCCTGGATGACAGAGGAGTTGTTCAGGATGGTTGAGAAAAAGCGACAGGCCCACTGTCATCGGCTACAGAATCCCACGTCAGAGAATGAGGAGGCTTACCGCAGCCTTCGCTCGGAGGTTCGGAGAGCCGTGAGGCGCTGCAAGGATGGGTGGTGGTCGCGGGTTGCTGAGGAGATGGAGTCTGCCTCAGTGGCCCGTGATCACAAATCGCTATTTAACTCCATCAAAAAAGTAACCTGCAGCGCCACACCTATTACCATCATTAGGGGAAAAAACGGTGATCCAATTTCCGACCCCCAGGAACAGGTTCGCAGATTTGCTGAGCATTTCTGTGAGGTCCTGGGGGAGGGAAAATCCCACAGCCAGGAAAACATCGTGGCACAAAGTGAGGATGACCCTGCTGAGGCTGCGGTGCCTCAAATATTGGATGAAGTCACCCCCTGTGAGTGGCTGGCTGAGGTGCCATCTGCTGAGGAAGTATTGAAGGCGATCCGGAGTCTGAGACCAGGAAAGGCAGCGGGCAGAGATGATCTCCCAAGCGAAATGCTGAGGGAGGGTGGCGTTTGTGCACAGACTGCCCTATATGACATCATAACAACAGTCTGGACCACTGGACGGGTTCCGCAGGATTGGAAGGATGCCCTGGTGGTCCCCCTTTTTAAGAAGGGGGACCGCACAGACTGTAACAACTACAGGGGTATCTCACTCCTCAGTGTGCCGGGAAAGGTCCTGGCAAGGATTATTCAGCATCGCCTTGCCAGGCACGCTGAGGAGAGGCTTGCGGAGCCCCAATGCGGTTTCAGGAAAGGGCGGTCCTGCACAGATGCCATATTTTCTGTCCGTCTGCTACAGCAGAGGTGTAGGGAATTCCAACAAGACCTACATCTCTGCTTTATTGACCTGGTCAAGGCCTATGATACCATCAGTAGGCCTGGGCTCTGGGTCGTTCTTCGTGCTTTTGGAGTACCTGACCCTCTGCTCACGATCATTAAGGACCTTCATGATGGTGAGCGGGCCCGGGTAAAACTACGTGGCCGGGAGTCAGAGCCATTCCCTGTACACCTTGGGGTGCGACAGGGATGTCCTCTGGCTCCCACATTATTTAACATCTATTTTGACCACGTAGTTCGTGAAGAATTCAATAGCTGTACCGGGGGAATCTCCATATGGTACAGATATAATGGGAGGCTAATCGATGCCCGGGTGCGGTCAAGGGATGGCTCCCTATTGCTCAACCACGTTATGTATGCTGATGACTTGGTAATAGCTGCTCAGTCAGAGGAGGAGTTGCAGACGCTGCTGCTGAGACTGGAGCGTGCCACTAAGAGGTGGGGCCTTACCATCAGCCCCACCAAAACTAAGCACCTGCCTGGGTATTTTGTACCATCGGACACTCCACCCCCACAACTCCCAATCGGTGATGGGGCAGTTGTGGAGAGAGTGGAGAGTTTCCCATACCTGGGCAGTGTGCTTATGACTGGCTCCAGTTTAACAGCAGAGGTCTCACTCCGAATCAGTCGAGCGGCAATATCTTTTCATCGGTTGCGTAACGCTGTGTGGAAGCTACCTGGTCTGTCGCTCCGCACTAAGCTTCAGGTCTTCTCGGCCACGGTCATTCCCTCCCTTCTCTACGCTTGCGAAACGTGGACCCCCCTAATGGAACATCTTCGCCGGTTAGAAACATTTAGGCTGGCCTGCCTACGATCCATCCTGGGTTTAACCAGACTGGATTGTGTGAGGAGCTCACAAATCCTTGAAAGATCTGGGCAGGGTCCCATCGGTGAGCTCCTCCGGCAGGCAAGGCTGCGATGGCTGGGTCATGTAGCCCGCATGCCCAGCCACCGCATGCCGAAACAGCTTTTGTTTGGCCGGATTGAGGGGGCTAAGCGGGCGCGGCACGGGCTAGAGAAGAGATGGAGTGATGTGGTACAGGAGGACGTGGAGCTGAGTGGACTTGCCGATGACTGGTACCAGCGGAGTCAAGATCGGCCTCTGTGGAGGAGGCTCGTGAAGGATGCTACTGGGCAGTTGGAGGCAGTCGCCCTCCAACAACAACGGAGGGCGGAGGAGCGACGCTCACAACAGCGAGCGGAGCGCCGGGTGGCTAAAGCACAGCAGGTTGGCACAGTAGGGGGCACAGGTGGTGCATCAGCCAGTCATCTCAGTCAGTCGACCCGTGGCACCTGGGTCTGCCCCGTGACCTCCTGCCAGCGGGCGTTCGACACTTCACGTGGCCTCAGGGTGCACATAGCCTGGCACAAGCGTCGTGGTGACGTCACCGCCACTTAGTGGCGAATGGCGGTTGTTGTTGTTGTGTGTGTGTCTGTGAGTGTGTCTGTGTGAGTGTGTCTGTGTGTGTGTGTCTGTGTGAGTGTGTCTGTGTGAGTGTGTCTGTATGTCACTGTGTGTGTCTCTGTGTGTATGAGTGGGGAGCGGTGGTGCAGCGGTTAGCGCGCTGTGCTACGAACCTGGCGACCCGGGTTCGATATCCGCTCACGGCCAACACCATCAGTGACGATTATCTGAACCGGTCCTGGGCTTCCCCTAGGTCGACTCAGCCTCAAATGAGTACCTGGTGCGATGTGTAAACATTGCCACTAGGGAGACAAAGGCGGTCGGGCGTGGTGCTGGCCACCCACCCCCTCGTGTACCGTTCCGGCCTTCATAGGTGCTCGCTAACAGCACTTGCCCCTACAGTCTGTTAAGGCTATATGGGGGATCTTTGTCTTTGATCTTTCTGTGTCTATGTGTCTGTGTGTGAATGTGTCTATGTGTGTACTTGTGAGTGTGCCTGTGTGTATGCGTGTGTGTCTGTGTGTGCTCGCTAACAGCAATTGCCCCAACAGCCTGTGTGTGAGTGTGTCTGTGTGAGTGTTTCTGTGTGAGTGTGTCTGTGTGTGTGCATGTGAGTGTGTCTGTGTGTCTGTGTGAGTGTGTCTGTGTGTGTGCATGTGAGTGTGTCTGTGTGTGTGCATGTGAGTGTGTCTGTGTGTGTGCATGTGAGTGTGTCTGTGTGTCTGTGAGTGTGTGTGTGCATGTGAGTGTGTCTATGTGTCTGTGTGTGTGTCTGTGTGTCTGTGTGAGTGTGTCTGTGTGAGTGTGTCTATGTCTGTGTGTCTGTGTGTGTTTGTGTGGGTGTGGCTGTGTATCTGTGTGTGTGTGTCTGTGTGTATGTGAGTGCGTGTGTGCATGTGAGTGTGTCTGTGTGTCTGTGTGTGTGTCTGTGAGTGTGTCAGCCTGTTAAATGAGTGTGTCTGTGTGAGTGTGTCTGTCTGTCTGTGTGTGTGCATGTGAGTGTGTCTGTGTGTCTGTGTGAGTGTGTCTGTGTGTCTGTGTGAGTGTGTCTGTGTGAGTGTGTCTGTGTGTGTGCATATGAGTGTGTCTGTGTGTCTGTGAGTGTGTCTGTGTGTGTCTGTGTGTGTGCATGTGAGTGTGTCTGTGTGTCTGTGTGTCTGTGAGTGTGTGTGTGCATGTGAGTGTGTCTGTGTGAGTGTGTCTATGTGTCTGTGTGTGTGTCTGTGTGTGTGCATGTGAGTGTGCATGTGAGTGTGAGTGTGTGTCTGTGTGAGTGTGTCTGTGTGTCTATGTGAGTGTGCCTATGTCTGTGTGTCTCTGTGTGTTTGTGTGTGTGTGGCTGTGTGTGAGTGTGTCTGTGTGTCTGTGTGTGTGTCTGTGTGTCTGTGAGTGTGCGTGTGTCTGTGTGTCTGTGAGTGTGTCTGTGTGTGTGCATGCGAGTGTGTCTGTGTGTCTGTGTGTCTGTGTGAGTGTGTCTTTGTGTCTGTGTGTGTGTGTCTGTGTGTGTGTATGTGAGTGTGTCTGTGTGTCTGTGAGTGTGTGTGTCTGTGTGTCTGTGTGAGTGTGTCTGCGTGTGTGTCTGTGTGTGCTCGCTAACAGCACTTGCCCCTAAAGACTGTTCCAGGCTATACGGGGGATATTTGTCTTTATCTTTGTGTGTGTGTGCTCGCTAACAGCACTTGCCCCAACACCCTGTTAAATGAGTGTGTGAGTGTGTCTGTGTGAGTGTGTCTGTGTGAGTGTGTCTGTGTGTCTGTGAGTGTGTCTGTGTGTGTGCATGTGAGTGTGTCTGTGTGTGTGCATGTGAGTGTGTCTGTGTGTCTGTGAGTGTGTGTGTGCATGTGAGTGTGTCTATGTGTCTGTGGGTGTGTCTGTGTGTCTGTGTGTCTGTGTGAGTGTGTCTATGTCTGTGTGTCTGTGTGTCTGTGTGTGTTTGTGTGTGTGTGGCTGTGTGTCTGCGTGTGTGTGTCTGTGTGTCTGTGAGTGTGTGTGTGCATGTGAGTTTGTCTGTGTGTCTGTGTGTGTGTCTGTGAGTGTGTCAGCCTGTTAAATGTGTGTGTCTGTGTGAGTGTGTCTGTCTGTCTGTGTGTGCATGTGAGTGTGTCTGTGTGTCTGTGTGAGTGTGTCTGTGTGTCTGTGTGAGTGTGTCTGTGTGAGTGTGTCTGTGTGTGTGTCTGTGTGAGTGTGTCTGTCTGTCTGTGTGTGCATGTGAGTGTGTCTGTGTGTCTGTGTGAGTGTGTCTTTGTGTCTGTGTGTGTGTATGTGAGTGTGTCTGTGTGTCTGTGAGTGTGTGTGTCTGTGTGTCTGTGTGAGTGTGTCTGCGTGTGTGTCTGTGTGTGCTCGCTAACAGCACTTGCCCCTAAAGACTGTTCCAGGCTATACGGGGGATATTTGTCTTTATCTTTGTGTGTGTGTGCTCGCTAACAGCACTTGCCCCAACACCCTGTTAAATGAGTGTGTGAGTGTGTCTGTGTGAGTGTGTCTGTGTGAGTGTGTCTGTGTGTCTGTGAGTGTGTCTGTGTGTGTGCATGTGAGTGTGTCTGTGTGTGTGCATGTGAGTGTGTCTGTGTGTCTGTGAGTGTGTGTGTGCATGTGAGTGTGTCTATGTGTCTGTGGGTGTGTCTGTGTGTCTGTGTGAGTGTGTCTATGTCTGTGTGTCTGTGTGTCTGTGTGTGTTTGTGTGTGTGTGGCTGTGTGTCTGCGTGTGTGTGTCTGTGTGTCTGTGAGTGTGTGTGTGCATGTGAGTTTGTCTGTGTGTCTGTGTGTGTGTCTGTGAGTGTGTCAGCCTGTTAAATGTGTGTGTCTGTGTGAGTGTGTCTGTCTGTCTGTGTGTGCATGTGAGTGTGTCTGTGTGTCTGTGTGAGTGTGTCTGTGTGTCTGTGTGAGTGTCTGTGTGAGTGTGTCTGTGTGTGTGTCTGTGTGAGTGTGTCTGTCTGTCTGTGTGTGCATGTGAGTGTGTCTGTGTGTCTGTGTGAGTGTGTCTGTGTGTCTGTGTGAGTGTGTCTGTGTGTGTGCATATGAGTATGTCTGTGTGTCTGTGAGTGTGTCTGTGTGTGTGCATGTGAGTGTGTCTGTGTGTCTGTGTGTGTGCATGTGAGTGTGTCTGTGTGTCTGTGAGTGTGTGTGTGCATGTGAGTATGTCTGTGTGTCTGTGTGAGTGTGTCTATGTGTCTGTGTGTGTGTCTGTGTGTGTGCATGTGAGTGTGCATGTGAGTGTGTGTCTGTGTGTCTTTGTGAGTGTGTCTGTGTGTCTGTGTGTGTGTGTCTGTGTGTCTGTGA
This sequence comes from Petromyzon marinus, assembly GCF_048934315.1. NCBI lineage: Eukaryota > Metazoa > Chordata > Hyperoartia > Petromyzontiformes > Petromyzontidae > Petromyzon > Petromyzon marinus. The sequence continues at coordinate 41,428 of NW_027423572.1, forward strand.
GTGTGTGTGTGTCCGGCAAAACAACCCCCTACCTCCTCGCGGTGCCGGACGGGCAACTCTGTCGTGGACAGTGCTGTGGGGGGAGTTCCAATTTTGATTGGCTCCTCCTCTCATGGCATATGTGTCCACCACAGGGGCTAAACGGGGGCTCTGGACGGGTGCGAGGGGCTGGTAACCCCTCCACCTTCAATTAATTACCACAAAACCACGAATTAAAGTGAAATATGTAACAACTAAGCTTGTGCCGGAGGCCCCGGGGGGCCAGGCGTCTATGACGTCTCCTGGCCAAACCCCAATTGGCGGAGCCAGGAGATTGAATACCTACCCTCGGGGCTACTCCAGAAACAACGAAAAGCCACTACGGGTGGCCACGTGGAATGTTCGAACGCTCACTGCAGAGGAGAGGCTGCCACTCCTCTGTCGGGAGCTGGACCGGTACCGCCTGGATCTATGCGGCATTCAGGAGGTCCGGTGGACCGGCTCTGGCTCCTGCCACCATGAGGGGTGGACAGTCCTCTACTCGGGGCAGCAGACTGCCAAACAACAGGGTGTGGGTCTTCTTTTGAACAAAAGAATGAAGGGGGCGTGGGAGCGTGGCGGTGAGGTGTGGGAAGCTGTAAGCCCCAGGCTACTTTGGGCTCGCCTTCCCATCAACCGGAGGCGAGGAATGGTGGTCGTGGTTACTTATGCCCCCACCGAAGATGAACATCCGTGGAGGGATGCAGGCAAAGCCGATGAGTCAGATGCCTTCTATGACCTCCTGTCACAGGTGCTGGCTAAAGTGGCCCCTCGGGATAGAGTCATCATGTTGGGTGACTTCAATGCCCGAGTTGGTCATGATACTGGCACCTGGTCTGGAGTGATTGGAGGGCATGGGCCAGATCAGCTCAATAACAATGGTAGGAGGCTGCTAGATTTTTGTGCAGCCCATGGGCTTGTAATTACCAACACGCTGTTCCGGCATCGGCGCATCCACACAACATCATGGATGCATGCCGGGTCCAAGCAAGAACATCTGCTGGACTACATAGTGACGGACCAGCGAATGCGAGCCCATGTCCTTGACACCAGGACCTACCGTGGAGCTGATCTGCCCTCTGACCATCGACTAGTCATCTGTAAGATGCGCCTGCCATTCTTCCACTCCGGTGGTGGGTGTACACCCAGGACCACATTCCAACCTAAAGTGGCCTGGTCTCAGTTATCTGATGAAAGTTGCAAGCGAGAATTTCATCATCGCTTGCGGCTGGGATTGGCATCGTCCCCGACTCCTCCTGATGTCGAGGGTAAATGGGCGAGGTTTAGGGCTGTGACTCATGCAGCTGCAATGGCTGCTTTGGGTACGCGGTCCAGACCTCCCCAGACACCCTGGATGACAGAGGAGTTGTTCAGGATGGTTGAGAAAAAGCGACAGGCCCACTGTCATCGGCTACAGAATCCCACGTCAGAGAATGAGGAGGCTTACCGCAGCCTTCGCTCGGAGGTTCGGAGAGCCGTGAGGCGCTGCAAGGATGGGTGGTGGTCGCGGGTTGCTGAGGAGATGGAGTCTGCCTCAGTGGCCCGTGATCACAAATCGCTATTTAACTCCATCAAAAAAGTAACCTGCAGCGCCACACCTATTACCATCATTAGGGGAAAAAACGGTGATCCAATTTCCGACCCCCAGGAACAGGTTCGCAGATTTGCTGAGCATTTCTGTGAGGTCCTGGGGGAGGGAAAATCCCACAGCCAGGAAAACATCGTGGCACAAAGTGAGGATGACCCTGCTGAGGCTGCGGTGCCTCAAATATTGGATGAAGTCACCCCCTGTGAGTGGCTGGCTGAGGTGCCATCTGCTGAGGAAGTATTGAAGGCGATCCGGAGTCTGAGACCAGGAAAGGCAGCGGGCAGAGATGATCTCCCAAGCGAAATGCTGAGGGAGGGTGGCGTTTGTGCACAGACTGCCCTATATGACATCATAACAACAGTCTGGACCACTGGACGGGTTCCGCAGGATTGGAAGGATGCCCTGGTGGTCCCCCTTTTTAAGAAGGGGGACCGCACAGACTGTAACAACTACAGGGGTATCTCACTCCTCAGTGTGCCGGGAAAGGTCCTGGCAAGGATTATTCAGCATCGCCTTGCCAGGCACGCTGAGGAGAGGCTTGCGGAGCCCCAATGCGGTTTCAGGAAAGGGCGGTCCTGCACAGATGCCATATTTTCTGTCCGTCTGCTACAGCAGAGGTGTAGGGAATTCCAACAAGACCTACATCTCTGCTTTATTGACCTGGTCAAGGCCTATGATACCATCAGTAGGCCTGGGCTCTGGGTCGTTCTTCGTGCTTTTGGAGTACCTGACCCTCTGCTCACGATCATTAAGGACCTTCATGATGGTGAGCGGGCCCGGGTAAAACTACGTGGCCGGGAGTCAGAGCCATTCCCTGTACACCTTGGGGTGCGACAGGGATGTCCTCTGGCTCCCACATTATTTAACATCTATTTTGACCACGTAGTTCGTGAAGCCTTCAATAGCTGTACCGGGGGAATCTCCATATGGTACAGATATAATGGGAGGCTAATCGATGCCCGGGTGCGGTCAAGGGATGGCTCCCTATTGCTCAACCACGTTATGTATGCTGATGACTTGGTAATAGCTGCTCAGTCAGAGGAGGAGTTGCAGACGCTGCTGCTGAGACTGGAGCGTGCCACTAAGAGGTGGGGCCTTACCATCAGCCCCACCAAAACTAAGCACCTGCCTGGGTATTTTGTACCATCGGACACTCCACCCCCACAACTCCCAATCGGTGATGGGGCAGTTGTGGAGAGAGTGGAGAGTTTCCCATACCTGGGCAGTGTGCTTATGACTGGCTCCAGTTTAACAGCAGAGGTCTCACTCCGAATCAGTCGAGCGGCAATATCTTTTCATCGGTTGCGTAACGCTGTGTGGAAGCTACCTGGTCTGTCGCTCCGCACTAAGCTTCAGGTCTTCTCGGCCACGGTCATTCCCTCCCTTCTCTACGCTTGCGAAACGTGGACCCCCCTAATGGAACATCTTCGCCGGTTAGAAACATTTAGGCTGACCTGCCTACGATCAATCCTGGGTTTAACCAGACTGGATTGTGTGAGGAGCTCACAAATCCTTGAAAGATCTGGGCAGGGTCCCATCGGTGAGCTCCTCCGGCAGGCAAGGCTGCGATGGCTGGGTCATGTAGCCCGCATGCCCAGCCACCGCATGCCGAAACAGCTTTTGTTTGGCCGGATTGAGGGGGCTAAGCGGGCGCGGCACGGGCTAGAGAAGAGATGGAGTGATGTGGTACAGGAGGACGTGGAGCTGAGTGGACTTGCCGATGACTGGTACCAGCGGAGTCAAGATCGGCCTCTGTGGAGGAGGCTCGTGAAGGATGCTACTGGGCAGTTGGAGGCAGTCGCCCTCCAACAACAACGGAGGGCGGAGGAGCGACGCTCACAACAGCGAGCGGAGCGCCGGGTGGCTAAAGCACAGCAGGTTGGCACAGTAGGGGGCACAGGTGGTGCATCAGCCAGTCATCTCAGTCAGTCGACCCGTGGCACCTGGGTCTGCCCCGTGACCTCCTGCCAGCGGGCGTTCGACACTTCACGTGGCCTCAGGGTGCACATAGCCTGGCACAAGCGTCGTGGTGACGTCACCGCCACTTAGTGGCGAATGGCGGTTGTTGTTGTTGTGTGTCTGTGAGTGTGAGTGTGTCTGTGTGTGTGCATGTGTGTGAGTGTGTCTGTGTGAGTGTGTCTGTGTGTGTGCATGCGAGTGTGTCTGTGTGAGTGTGTCTATGTGTCTGTGTGTGTGTCTGTGTGTGTGCATGTGAGTGTGTCTGTGTGTCTGTGAGTGTGTGTGTGCATGTGAGTGTGTCTGTGTGTGTGTCTGTGTGAGTGTGTCTGTGTGTCTGTGTGTGTGTGTGCATGTGAGTGTGTCTGTGTGTCTGTGTGTGTGCATGTGAGTGTGTCTGTGTGTCTGTCTGTGTGTGTGCATGTGAGTGTGTCTGTGTGTCTGTGTGAGTGTGTCTGTGTGTCTGTGTGTGTGTGTGCTCGCTAACAGCACTTGCCCCAACAGCCTGTTGAGGCTCTACGGTACGGGATGGCTGAACCTTCGTCTCCGTCTTACCTGTCCACAACCACCACCACCACAACCACCACCGCCACCGCCACCACCACCGCGAGGGAAGCGGCTGATGTTGCTGGTGATCTGCTGCGAGCGAAGCCACTGCTGCTCCCACTGCTGGGCGCTGTACGATGGCTTCGACTTCTGCAGCCTCATCAGCAGTGCTTGGTTCTCTCGCGCCAGACGCTCCAACTCACGGCCTCGCTGCTCGCCGTTCAGGCTGAGAGAGCGGAGAGGGAGAGAGAGAGAGATGGAGAGGGAGTCAGGCGGGAGGGGGCGATCGTGTGGGTAGTGGAAAAAAATATCATTCGCCGGCACGGGTCTGGCACGGGTCTGGCACGGGTCTGGCACGGGTCTGGCACGGGTCTGCATGCATCTGGAATAGGTCTGGTACAGGTCTGGCACGGATTCGGCACGGGTCTGGCACGGGTCTGGCACGGGTCTGCAAGCATCTGGAATAGGTCTAGTACAGGTCTGGCACGGATTCGGCACGGGTCTGGCACGGGTCTGGCACGGGTCTGCATGCATCTGGAATAGGTCTGGTACAGGTCTGGTACGGATTCGGCACGGGTCTGGCACGGGTCTGGCACGGGTCTGCATGCATCTGGAAGAGGTCTGGTACGGGTCTGGTACGGGTCTGGGTAGGGGTTTGGTACGGGCCTGGTACAGGTCTGGCACGAGTCTGGCACGAGTCTGGCACGGGTCTCGCAACGCCCCCGGTATGGGTCTAGCACGCGTCTGCCACAGGTCTGCTATGGGTCTGGTACCGGTCTGGCACGGATCCGGCATGGGTCTGTCACGGGTCTGGCACGGTCGTGCCATGGTTCTGGCAGGGATCTGTATGCGTCTGGCCCAGGTCTGATATGGGTCTGGCACGGGTCTGGCACGGGTCTGGCACGGATCTCGCACTGGCCATGTAGGGGTCCGACAGAGAATTTGGTACGGCCCCCCAGAACGGCTCCGGATACGCGTCTAGCACGGGTTTGGCATGTGTCTGGCATGGGTCTGGCACGGGTCTGGCACGGGTCTGGCGGCGGCCCCCGGTACGGGTCTGGCACGGGTCTGGCACGGGTCTGGCACGGGTCTGGCGGCGGCCCCCAGGCACGGGTCTGGCACGGGTCTGGCACGGGTCCGGCACGGGTCTGGCACGGGTCTGGCACGGGTCTGGCGGCGGCCCCCGGCACGGGTCTGGCACGGGGCTGGCACGGGTCTGGCACGGGTCTGGCGGCGGCCCCCAGGCACGGGTCTGGCACGGGTCTGGCACGGGTCTGGCACGGGTCTGGCGGCGGCCCCCAGGCACGGGTCTGGCACGGGTCTGGCACGGGTACGGCACGGGTCTGACACGGGTCTGGCACGGGTCTGGCGGCGGCCCCCGGCACGGGTCTGGCACGGGTCTGGCACGGGTCTGGCACGGGTCTGCATGCATCTGGAATAGGTCTGGTACAGGTCTGGCACGGATTCGGCACGGGTCTGGCACGGGTCTGGCACGGGTCTGCAAGCATCTGGAATAGGTCTAGTACAGGTCTGGCACGGATTCGGCACGGGTCTGGCACGGGTCTGGCACGGGTCTGCATGCATCTGGAATAGGTCTGGTACAGGTCTGGTACGGATTCGGCACGGGTCTGGCACGGGTCTGGCACGGGTCTGCATGCATCTGGAAGAGGTCTGGTACGGGTCTGGTACGGGTCTGGGTAGGGGTTTGGTACGGGCCTGGTACAGGTCTGGCACGAGTCTGGCACGAGTCTGGCACGGGTCTCGCAACGCCCCCGGTATGGGTCTAGCACGCGTCTGCCACAGGTCTGCTATGGGTCTGGTACCGGTCTGGCACGGATCCGGCATGGGTCTGTCACGGGTCTGGCACGGTCCTGCCATGGTTCTGGCAGGGGTCTGTATGCGTCTGGCCCAGGTCTGATACGGGTCTGGCACGGGTCTGGCACGGGTCTGGCATGGATCTCGCACTGGCCATGTAGGGGTCCGACAGAGAATTTGGTACGGCCCCCCAGAACGGCTCCGGATACGCGTCTAGCACGGGTTTGGCATGTGTCTGGCATGGGTCTGGCACGGGTCTGGCACGGGTCTGGCGGCGGCCCCCGGTACGGGTCTGGCACGGGTCTGGCACGGGTCTGGCACGGGTCTGGCGGCGGCCCCCAGGCACGGGTCTGGCACGGGTCTGGCACGGGTCCGGCACGGGTCTGGCACGGGTCTGGCACGGGTCTGGCGGCGGCCCCCGGCACGGGTCTGGCACGGGGCTGGCACGGGTCTGGCACGGGTCTGGCGGCGGCCCCCAGGCACGGGTCTGGCACGGGTCTGGCACGGGTCTGGCACGGGTCTGGCGGCGGCCCCCAGGCACGGGTCTGGCACGGGTCTGGCACGGGTCCAGCACGGGTCTGACACGGGTCTGGCACGGGTCTGGCGGCGGCCCCCGGCACGGGTCTGGCACGGGTCTGGCACGGGTCTGGCGGCGGCCCCCAGGCACGGGTCTGGCACGGGTCTGGCACGGGCCCAGCGCGCAGTGGGAAAAGGTTCCCTGTTACCTGCGGGCGACGTAGGAGTTGCGGTGGTCCAGCCGCCCGCCCGTGCCGGCGATGTGGGCCATGCGGCCCAGCAGGGCCCGGTTCTCGTGCTCAATGGCAGCCACGCGCTCCTCCTGCGCCTGGTGGTGAGCCCGAAACGTCGACATCATCTCGACATCATCAACACCGACGACGTCGTCAACGTCATCGCCTCTGCCGCCGTCGCCACCACCGCCGTCATTACCGTGACCACCACGGTCACCACCACGACCATCATCACCACCACCACCATCACCACCACCATCACCACCATCACCACCACCATCACCACCACCATCACCACCACCACCATCACCACCACCACCATCACCACCACCGTCACCACTCACCACCGTCATTACCACTATCACCACCATCACCACCACCATCACCACCATCACCACCACCATCACCACCACCATCACCACCACCACCATCACCAACAACATCACCACCACAATCACCACCACAATCACTACCACAATCACCACCACCCTCATCATCACCACCATCACCACCACCATCATCACCACAATCACCACCACAATCATCATCACCACAATCACCACCACCATCACCACCATCATCACCACCATCACCACCATCACCACCATCACCATCACCACCGTCACCACTCACCACCGTCACCACCACTATCACCACCACCACCACCATCATCACCATCACCATCACCGTCACCACCACCATCATCACCATCCCCGCCACCATCACCGTCACCACCACCATCACCACCATCACCACCACCACTATCACCACCACCACCACCATCACCACCACCACCACCATCACCACCACCATCATCACCACCATCATCACCACCACCATCACCACCATTACGACCACCATCACCACCACCATCACCACCATCACCATCACCACCATCACCACCGTCACCACCACCACCATCACCACCATCACCACCACCACCACCACCACCGCACATCGTTCTTGGGACGCCATCCTTCGAGAGCGGGTGATGAATCAAAATCCTAATTATTATCAATCAATCAATCCTCATCAATCATCGTCATCATCATCATCATCAATGAACATGGTCGTGGTCATATCCTGCAGCTGTCAATGCACCTGCATCTTCTTGCTCCTCGTGTTGAGATGTCCGCAGGTCCTGGGAGAGCTGGTGTCCACCACGGGCTTGGCAGAAAGGACCTTCAGGGATGCATGGATCAGTTCAAACTCAACTAAAATTGGTGAACGTGGCGACGTTTTGTCACACTGTGAGCAGGCTGCAAGGCGCACGCTCAGCTCAGAAGCGACCACGTGGATGTCACGCGTGATAGCTGCTCGAACAAGTGACGGATTAACGTCATCGTCATCATCATCGTCATCATCGTGGTGTCGTGGTTTTGTGTGAATGTCTAGCGGCAGTCAAATCCTCTGAAGGCGTGGCGATGTTTATTCTAAATGTGGAGGGGAAAAACCGGAGACAGATCCACGCGAACACGGCCAGAGAGAGAGAGAGAGGGAGACAGTCAGACTCCACATCTACAGCAGCAGGCATTGTGAGGGTAGGGGTAGAACCCACGACCTCCTGTACACCAGGCGAGGTAGTCAACATCTCATAGCCACCGTGATGATGATGATAGAGAGAGAGACACTCAAACTCCACATCTCCCATCACGACCTCCTGTATACCAGGCGAGGTAGTCAACATTTCATAGCCACCGTGATGATGATGATGAGAGAGAGAGAGACTCAGACTCCACATCTACAGCAGCAGCAGCAGGCGTCGTGAGGGTAGGGGTAGAACCCACGACCTCCTGTACACCAGGCGAGGTAGTCAACATCTCATAGCCACCGTGATGATGATGATAGAGAGAGAGACACTCAGACTCCACATCTACAGCAGCAGCAGTCATCGTGAGGTTCGGGGTAGAACCCACGACCTCCTGTACACCAGGCGAGGTAGTCAACATCTCAAAGCCACCACAACATTCATCCAGCAGTAGATAGAACCATGGTGGGGGTGGTGGTGACACTGAGAGACAGGGAGGGGGTGGGGGTAGAGACATCACCACCATCGCCGTGGTCTGTCCACCGCTGGATGGCAGGGCCACGTGATGCTGGTTAATGGGAGCACGTGACCACAAATCCACTCCCTCACTCCCTCTTCCCCTCCCCCGTCCCTCCCCCCTCCCTCACTCCCTCCCCCCTCACCCCCTCCCCCCTCCCTCCCAGCTCACTCCCTCCCCCCTCCCCCCTCACTCCCTCCCCCCTCACCCCCTCCCCCCTCACCCCTCCCCCTCACTCCCTCCCCCCTCACTAGCTGTGGTTGTGGTGGTGGTTGTGGTGGTTGTGGTAGTTGTGGTAGTTTTGGTGGTTGTGGTAGTTGTGGTGGTAGTTGTGGTGGTTGTGGTGGTGGTTGTGGTTGTGTTGGTAGTGGGGTAGTGGTGGTGGTTGTTGTGGTGGTGGTAGTTGTAATGGTAGTCGTGGTGGTTGTTGTGGTGGTAGTAGTTGTGATGGTTATTGTGGTGGTGGCAGTTGTAGTGGTTGTGGTGGAAGTCGTGGTAGTTGTGGTAGTTGTGGTGGTAGTGGTGGTGGTTGTGGTGGAGGTTGTGGTTGTGTTGGTAGTAGTGGTAGTGGTGGTGGTTGTTGTGGTGGTAGTTGTGGTGGTAGTGGTGGTGGTTGTTGTGGTGGTAGTTGTGGTTGTTGTGGTGGTGGTTGTTGTGATGGTAGTAGTGGTGGTTGTTGTGGTGGTTGTGTTGGTTGTGGTGGTGGTGGTTGTTGTGGTGGTGGTTGTTAGGGTGGTAATTTTGGTTGTGGTGGTGGTTGTGGTGGTGATTTTAGTTGTGGTGGTGGTTGTGGTGGTAGTGGTGGTGGTAGTAGTGGTGGTTGTGGTGGTAGTTCTGGTGGTGGTAGTTGTGTTTGTTGTGGTGGTAGTTGTTGTTGTGGTGGTGGTTGTGGTGGTAGTGGTGGTAGTGGTAGTGGTGGTTGTGGGGTGGTGGTTGTGGTGGTAGTTG